>NW_006922476.1:441488-456128 GCF_000298275.1 Orycteropus afer afer
GGCCAAACCAACCAATCATAACAACAGAATTCTAAGCACCTGAGAGTGAACCACCCATAACATTGCATTGTGCCACACCCAACAGAAATAACCCAGGTGGATAACATTTACAATCAGGAGCTCCTCAGTTGCTCATTCCACCACTGAGTTTACAATGACTTATGTGTAGAAAAGCCATACTAAGTAATTTACTTCACTGCATATATTCTGCTTCTATTTTAAATTTGTTGCTGTTTAGTTGCTGTCAGATTGGTTACAACTCCAAGAGAACTTATGTACAGCAGAATGAAACACAGCCTGATCTAATACCATCCTCACAATTGTTTCTGTGCTGGAGTCAATGGTTGCTGACACTGTGTAAATTCATCTTGTTGAAGATTTTCCCCATTTTTATTGACCTGCTACTTTACCAAGAATGATATCATTTTCCAGGGACTGCTCCCTTTTGATAACTTGACCAAAGTAGGTGAGACAAAGTCTGGCCTTTCTTGCTTCTACGAAACATTCCTGCTGTACTTCTTCCAAGACAAATTTGTTCATTCTTCTGGCAGTCCAAGGTAGTTTCAATATTCTTTACCAACACCACAATTCTAATGCATCAGTTCTTCTTCAGTCTTCCTTTCACAAGTATATGAGGTGACTGAAAATAGTATGGCTTGGGTTAGGTGCATCTTACTTTTCAAAGTGACATTTTTACTCCTTAATACTTTAAAGAGGTCTTTTGCAGCAGATTTGCCTAATGCAATATGAGGTTTAATTTCTGCTGCTTCCATGGGTCTTGATTGTAGATCCAAGTAAAATGAAATCACTGACAACCTCAATCTTTTCTCCATTTACCATGATGTTGCTTATTGATTCATTTGTGAGGATTTTAGTTTTCTTTATGTTAGGGTACTGAAAGCTGTGGTCTTTGATCTTCATCAGAAAGTGCTTCAAGTCTTCGCTTTCAGCAAGCAAGATTGTGTTATCTGGATATTACAGGTTATTAATAAATCTTCCTTGAACCCTGATGCCCTGTTCTCCTTCATGTAGTCCAACCTTCTTGGTTTATTTACTCAGCACACAACTGAATGAGTATGGCAAAAGGATAAAACCACGATGCGCACTTTTCCTGATTTTAAACCATGTAGTGTCCCCTTGTTCTGTTTGAATGTCTGCCTCTTGGTCTATGTACACATTCCTCATGAACACAATTAAGTGTTCTGAAATTCCCATTCTTTGCAATGTTATCCAAAATTTGTTATGAGCCACACAATTGAATGCCTCTGCATAGTCAATGAAATACAGGTAAACATCTTTCTGGTGTTTTCTGCTTTCAACCCAGTTCCATCTGACATCAACAATGATATCCTTATTCCACATCCTTTTCTGAATCCAGCTTGAATTTCTGCAAGTCCTCTGTTGAGGGACTGCTGCAGCTATTTTTTAATTATCTTCAGCAAAATTTTACTTGCATGTGTTATTAATGATATTGTTTGGTAATTTCCACATTTTGTTGGATCACCTTTCTTTGGAATGGACAAAAATATAGATCTCTTCCAGTCAGTTGACCAGGTAGCTCTCTTCCAAATTTCTTGGCACAAACAAGTGAGGGCTTCCATTGTGGCATCCATTTGTTGAAACATCTTAATGAGTTTTCTGTCAATTCTTGGAGCCTTGTTTTTGTCAATGCCTTCAGTGTAGCTTGGACTTCTTCCTTAAATACCACCACTTGTCTGCCAGTTTGTGATGACTTTCATGTCTCTCTGATGCTGGAAGCTATGCTACCAGTACTTCAAATACCAGCAGGGTCACCCATGTGGACAGGTTTCAGCAGAGCTTCCAGACTTAGACAGACTAGGAAGAAGGATGTGGGAGTCCATTTCTCAAACAATTGGCTATGGAAAATTTTATGAATAGCAGTAAAATATCGTCTGACATAGTGCCAGAAAATGAGTTCCTCAGGTTGGAAGGCACTCAAAATATGGCTGGAGAAGAGCTGCCTTCTCGAAGTGAAATTGACCTTAATGACATTGATGGAGTACAACCTTTAGAGTCTTCATTTGCTGATGAGGCACAGCTCAAAATGAAAACAAACAGCTGTAAGCATCCATGAATTATTGGAATGTGGAATGTGCCAAGTATGAATATAGGAAAACTAGAAGTTGTCAATAATGAAATGGAATGTATAAAGATCAATATCCAAGGCACTGTTGTTGTTGTTGTTATGTGCCGTCGAGTCAAACCCGACTCATAGCGACCCCTCCTTGGGTTTCCGAGGCAGTATCACTACGGAAGTAGGATTGCCCAACCTTCCTTCCGAGGAGTGGCTGGTGGGTTTGAACCACCAGCCGTCTGGTTAGCAGGCAAGCGTCTTAGCCACTATGCTACCAGAGCTCCCATCCAAGGCACTAGTGAGGTGAAATGGACTGTATTTTGAATCAGACAATCACATGGTCTACAATATCAGGAATGACAAATTGAAGAGGAATGACATTGAATTCATCATCATTAAGAATATTTCCAGCCACATTTGGAAATAAGATTGGATGATCTACTTCCATAGTGATACTGCCTCAGAAACCCAAGGGGGGGGGTCAGATCCGACTCAATAGCAGTGAGTTGCTTTCTTTCTTCTTCTTCTTCTTCTTTTTATAGTGAAGTACAATGCTGTCAGTCATAGGATAATATCCACAAACCTGCAAGGAAGACCAGTTAATACTACTATTATTCAAATTTACCCATCAACCACTAAAGCCAAAGATGAAGAAACTGAAGACTTTTACTGGCTTCTGCTCTCTGAAATTGACCAAACATACAATCAAGATGCATTGATAATTACTGGTGATTAGAATGTAGAAGTTGGAAATAAAGAAGAATCTGAAACAAACAAACCCGGTAGTTGGAAAATATGGCTTTCATGATAGAAATGATACTGGAGATTGCATGACCAATGACTTATTCATTGCAAATACTTGTTTTTCAACCACATAAACGGTAACTATACACATGGACCTTGCCAAATGGAATACACAGGAATCAAATCAACTATATCTGTGGAAAGAATTGATGGAGAAGCTCAATATCATCAATTGGAACAAGACCAGGGGCTGACTTTGGTACAGATCATCAATTACTCATTTAAAAACAAAACAAAACAAAACCAAAAAAAGATAATCAATTTCTCATATGCAAGTTTAATTTGAAACTGAGGAAAATTAAAACAAGTCCACAAGAGACAAAATATGACCTTGAACACGCCCTACTTGAATTTAGAGACTGTCTCAATAATAGATTTGACACACTGAACACCAGTGACCAAAACCAGATGAGTTGTGGGCTGACATCAAG
This sequence comes from Orycteropus afer afer, assembly GCF_000298275.1. Taxonomy (NCBI): domain Eukaryota; kingdom Metazoa; phylum Chordata; class Mammalia; order Tubulidentata; family Orycteropodidae; genus Orycteropus; species Orycteropus afer. Next base: position 444,819 of record NW_006922476.1, read on the forward strand.
GACATCATACATGAAGAAAGGAAAAGCTCATTGAAAAGACAGGAAATGAAGAGAAGACCAAAATGGATGTCAGAAAAGACTGTGACATTGCTTTTGAATGGAGAGTAGCTAAAATGAATGGAAGAAATGGTGAAGTAAAAGAGCTGAACAGAAGATTTCAAAGGGTAGCTCAAGAGGACAAAGTAAAGTATTATAAGGAAATGTGCAAAGACCTGGAATTGGAAAATCAAAGGGGAAGAACATACTCAGCATTTCTCAAACTGAAAGAAATGAAGAAAATTTCAAGCCTTGAATTGCAGCACTGAAGGTTTCAATGGGCAAAATACGGGACAATGCAAGAAACACCAAAGGAAGATGGAAGGAATACACAGAATCAATGTTCAATTTACTCCTAACTTAATACCTTCTCCACTCCTTCTTTCAACAAATTCTTGTACATTTGAAATTCTCTCAGTCTTCACTTGCTTCGTTGTTCCCTCATTTTGAGTGATAGTTTCTTTAGGTGTACAGTTCATTATTGACAATTATATTTCCTAAACAGTTTGAAGATGTATTTCACTATATTTGGCTTCTGTTGTTGCTGATGAGGCATCAATTCATTTATTTCTTTTTAGATATGTCTTCCCTTTATAATTACTCCTAGGATTTTCCCTTTGTTTGTTACTCCGTAGTTTTATTATGATGGGTTTCTATACAGAGTATTGTTTACTTTTCCCAGCCAGGACTTGAATTGCTTTTACAATCTAAAGATTTGTATTTATCACCAAGTCAGAGAAAATTCTCAGTAATTTCTTTTTTGCATATTTTCTCTCTTTCATTCTTACTTTTCTCTCCTTCTGGAATTCCTATTAGTTATATGCTGTACATTTTAATCTTATGTTCCAAATTCTTAAAGTTTCCATATTATCTTTTGATCTATTCTTTTCCTGAGCTGTATTTTAAGAAACTTCCTTATATTTGTTTTCCAGTTTAATGGATTCTATCTTAAACTGATTATAAGCTCCTGTTTTATTGGGTTCTTACTTGGAATGATTGTATTTTTCATTTTATAGTATCTCGTTTTTTCATTATGGGTCTATTTTTTATTTAATCTCTTTGATAGTTTTAAACATGTTTATCTTGTAATCTTTTCAGATTGTTTTATTTTTTTTCAAGTTGGGATGCTAATTCTTCTGTTCACTGCATTTGCTTTGATTGCTTAGATTGTATACCCTTCTTCACTATTTTTTATTTGTATTTTTGTCAAAGTTTGTGAAAGTATCATTAAAGAGTAGATTTTATATTTAATTTTCCCAGGTTCCTGGAGGTTCCACTGATCTCTGACTAATTTTTTTTCCTAGTTTCTCATTTGGATTACCACTGAATGAATAAAATATGTTTGGACATCATATCTGTGTAAGAAGCTTAAGAGGCTTTTAGAGACTCTGCTATCTCCTCTGTGGAAAGAGAAAAGTTTCTTTGGTGCTTCTCTGGATGGATGGGTTCTATTTCCTCCAATTAAACGAGGGCCAGGATTCTGGTTTTATGCAGAAATTTCAGTTCTAACTTCCACCTTGTCTAGTCCCAAGGTTTTATCTCAATTCCAATATGGACGCAAAATCTTTATCTCTTAGCTGTCAGGATATATATCTAGATCTGATGTTCTCCTGGACTTCCATGGTATAAGTTAAAACAATTACACCTCTGGCTTTGAATGTCTGTTTTATTTCTGTCACTCAGATTCTCCTTTCTTCCTTTTTCCCTACTCATCTTTTTCACTACATTTTTCCCTTCTTTTCTTTTTTAATTTCTGAGCTATGCATTTAAATTTATTTCAAAATTTCATAATCTAACATTTCTAGTTTTGTTTTGTTTTTTGGAGGGGTGGGGAGGGAGGGTGTGCTAGCTCACTTTATTATTTTATCAGAAACTGAAAACCTATCCTCAATTTTGCTTGCTCTATTTTTTAGCAGTATTATAAACAAACAATTTCTCATTTTTTATAAACTTTGTAAATATAATTTTTAATTTTATGAGTATATCAAAATTTATTAAATTATTATCTTAACTGAATATTTAGATTGCTTCACTTTTTAAAATAACTACTAATAATACTGGGGTTACCATTCTTGAGTGTAAATCATATTTGCTGTTATTGTTAGGTGCTGTCCAGTGGATTTCAACTCATAGCCACCTTATTTTCAACAAAACAAAACACTGCCAGGTCCTGCACCATCCTCACAATTGTAGCTATGCTTGAGCCCATTGTTTCAGCCACTGCATCAATGCATCTCAATGAGGATCTTTCTCTTTTTACTGACCATCCACTTTACTAAGCATTATGACCTTCTCAGGGGACTGGCCCATCCTGATAACATGTCCAAAGTACAAGAGGTAAAGTCTCACCATCCTTGCTTCTAAGGAGCATTCCAGCAGTACTTCCTCCAAGACAGATTTGTTCATTTTATAGCAATCCACAGTACATTCAATATTCCTTGCCAATACCACAGTTCAAATGCATCAGTTCTGCTTCAGTCTTCCTTATTCATTGTCCAGCTTTCACATGCATATGAAGCAATTGAAGATACCATGGCTTGGGTTGGATGCACTTAGTCTTCAAAGTGACATATTTGCTCTTTAACGTGTTAAAGAGGTTTTTGCTGCAGATTTTCCATTTTGGGGACTGGTTTAAAGTACAGGTATGCATCACTTAACATCCATAATACATTCTGTGAAATAGAATGTTATGTGACTTGGCCATTGTGTAAACACTGTATTATGTCATAAGAGGGGCACTACAGGATGGTCACTGAGCAGGCCTGGGACCCTGCCATCAAAGCCCTGCTGAGGAAAAACTTTGGCTGTGCAGCTGCAGATCCTGTGTGGTCGCTTCCCAATCTCTGTGACCTGACAGTTGTACCCACCCATCCTCCAGGGCATACACTCATTGGCCAGCCGGCCACCTTCTGGCCCACTGTCACTGGCTCTCTTCCTTGCCTTCCTCTCTGTCTGCCTTCCCAGTTCTCCCTAATGAGCTTTAAACTCTTCCAGCCTCAACTGCCTTGCCTCTACCTCCTCGCCTGGCCGTCTTTTCTGTCCCTCTTTCTGCCACCATTGCAGCCAGGCTGCCGCCACCACAGGAGGATCTGTGCAGGGCACTTGGGCGGAGTGGGGCAGCAGCCTCAGTGAAGCACACCCCTAGAGGCTTTGGTGGCATCTGCACAGTCCCTGCCTGAGGTGGACGTGGTTGGACAGACAGTCATAGATGGGTGCCAGAATGACCTCCCTGTTGCCCAAATGCTGGGGTAGACACCAGACCCAAAGAGCTAGTGAGAGACAGATCAGATGTCTCTGTACTTAGCAAAGTACTTCAGCTATTCCATTCTCCCATCGGAATTTCTGAACTCTATTATAGTTTTATGGGACCAGGGAGGAGTATGTGATTGGGCATTGCCCTAATGAACTTTAAACTACTATACCTGTATTTATTTATTATTATAAATAACAAGTGTTTCTTCTATTAAAAAAAATTGAATGGCTAACAATTTACATACAATAGAAAAATATTACTTGAATTAGGAGAAAGGGAAATTATTGATAGGGAAAAAATAGAACAAGATATAGAATTAGCACAGAGATTAAAATTAAATTGCCTTTTCTTTGAGTTAAGGCATAAACAAGACTAGAGGCCTAAGAGAAGAGGGAAACATGGTCATAAACTGACCTATAAATGTGCCTATAAACTGAAATCAAATAAGCTGTCCAGGAGAAGCACAATTTTTGCTAATATTACTATTGATGAAGAAGAGACTCATATCACAATATCGTGTTGTTAGGTGTCATTGAGTCTATTTTGACTCACAGCAACCCCACGTGACTGAGTAAAACTGCCCCACAGGGTTTTCTTGCTATACTCCATAAGGGAGCAGGTCATCAGGTTTTTTTCCCATGGAGCCACTGGATGGGTTTGAACTGAAAACCTTTCAGTTAGCTGCAGAGCACTTAACTATTGCACCACCAGGGCTCTTTCATAGCATAATGCTGATATGGAAATCAGTAACCATGGTTCTAGATAGGGTGAAAACAATGCGCTTCATATATATAAATTTTTGGAAGTCTAGCTTTATCCATGGGTAACATTAAAATATCTACCAGAGCAATCTGGTTCTGGAGACTGTGAAACTTCAAAAATTGTCTGCCAAGTTTGTGTGTTGAATTTTGGGGTACAGAACTTTGAAGGTGTTATTAATCTTGTATTTCTTGTAAAATTCTTGATTCTCTTGTAAAAACATTTTTATGTTTTTATATATGCTTTCGTTCCATCCTTAGCTCCAAAAGATGCTCCTGATGGACCTCATCTGGTGACTCTTAGTGATCCAGCAGGTATGACGTAAATTGACCTGATCATAATGAGGAGGAGCTTATTTATTCCTTTTGTCTTTCAAAATCTGAACAGGAAACACAAAGCTCTGATTATCTCTGGAAGCCACTGCCACTGTGAGCCAGACTTAGGCTGTAGCTGGTGCTAGGATGGCAGAAGAGAGTGTCATGGATTGAATTGTGTTCCCCCATATTATGTAATAACAGCTTGGCTGGGCCATGATTCTCATTTGGCATTTATATAATGGAATGTCCCTCATGATGTGATCTGATATGATTGGTTAATTGGTTGTAAGAGGATTAGAGTGGGATGCAGCACCCTTACTCAGCTTATAGCCCTGATCCTATGTAATGGAATTAGGGAGGGATACAACATCCTTAATCAGGTCACAACCCTGATCCAATGTAAGGGGAGTTTTCCTGAGGTGGGGCCTGCATCACCTTTTGTATTATAAGATAAAAAGAGAGAAGCAAGAAGAGAGATAGGGATCTACTGCCACCAAGAAAGAAGAAGCAGGAATATAACACATACTTTGAATCCAAGGTCTCTGAGCTGAGAACCTCCTAGACTCAGGGGAAGATCAATGCCAAGACACATACAGATCTCCAAGGGACACAAAGCCCACAGATGTTGAAAAGACACCAGGACCTTCCCCTAGAGCCATCAGACAGAGAAAGCCTTCCCTTAGAGCTAGTGCTCTTCATTCAGACTTCTTACCTCCTAAACTGTTAGAGAATAAATTTCTGTTTGTTAAAGGCACCCATTTGTGTATTGCTGTTATAGCAGCACTAGATTACAAAGACTGGAGTAATTGAGAGAAGTGGGTTGTTGACGACATGCTTAATAGCAGATTGCACTGTGCCTGAGATCTATTCTATCTGTAGATTTCAGATATTTTCAGATGTTTTCTTCTAGTTTAAGCCAGTTGAATCATGTTTTTTGTTACTCAAATCAGAAAATACCTTAACTGATACAGAAATACATAACTATCTTCAGAATCTCAGGAAATCTATAATCAAAAATATGTTAAGAATCATTTAGCTGTAGAAATGGATGATAATTATTTCTAAGCACTAGGAAACATGCTGCAAAAGATCTCTTTAAAGTGTGAAAAAGCAAAGATGTCACTTTGCAGACTAATGTTCATATGACCCTGTTGTTGTTGTTGTTGTTATGTGCCGTCAAGTCGGCCCCGACTCATAGCGACCCCTTCTTGGGTTTCCGAGGCAGTATCACTACGGAAGTAGGATTGCCCAACCTTCCTTCCAAGGAGTGGCTGGTGGATTTGAACCGCCAACCGTCTGGTTAGCAGGCAAGTGCCTTAACCACTATGCTACCAGAGCTCCTCATATGACCCTAGACATGGTATTTTCACTCATCTCATATGCATGTGAAAGCTAGACAATGAATAAGGAAGGCTGAAGAAAAATTGATGCCTTTGAATTATGGTATTGGTAAAGAATATTAAATATGCCATGGACTGCTAGAAGAATGAACAAATTTGCCTTGGAAGAAGTACAGCCAAAACACTCCTTAGAAGCAAGGATGGTGAGACTTTGTCTCACTTATTTTGTACATGTTAGCAGGAGGGACCAGTCCCTGGAGAAGGACATCATGCTTGGTAAAGTAGAGGATCAGCAAAAAAGAGGAAGACCCTCAATGAGATGGATTGACACAGTGGCTGCAACATGGGCTCAAACATAGCAAGTGATTGTGAGGAGGCACAGGACCAGGCAGTGTTTCTGTTATTATGCATTTTTAATCCTTGGCAAGAATCTGGAGCTATTCTTTTTTGCCAAGTGAATGGCAGATGCACAACTTTGATAGTGGTGGGGTTGGAGATAGTATAATGGTTAAGAGCAAGGATTGGTATTCAGATAACCTGAGTTGAATCCTGGTTTTGTCACTTAACTAGCATTGTCTTCTAATCTGTGTGTTCCTCATTTTCCTCAACTATAAAATGTTGTTGTTGTTGTTTTTATGTGTCATCGAGTCAGACCCAACTCATACTCATAGCGACTCCTCCTTGGGTTTCCGAGGCAGTATCACTATGGAAGTAGATTGCCCAACTTTCCTTCTGAGGAATGGCTGGTGGGTTTGAACTGCCAACCTTCTGGTTAGCAGTCAAGTGCCTTAGGCACTATGCTACCAGAGCTCCCCAACTTTAAAATAGGAGTAGTAATATCTAGCTGGAATCGCTGGGTGGTTCAAACTGTTTACATGTTAACTGCTAAGCAAATTTGTAGGCTTGAGCCCATCCAGAGACGTCTCAGAAGAAAAAGGTTTGGTGATCTACTTTCAAAAACTCAGCCATTAAAAACCTTATGGAGAACAGTTCTACTATGACACACATAGAGTTGTCTGAATAGAGTCAATGGCAACTGGTTAATATCTAACTTGCAAGGTTTTATATGGATCAAAGGAAATAATATGCATACAGTAAGGTCCTTTTAAGGAGCCCTGGTGCTCAAATGGTAAGCTGCTCCACAGGAGAAAGATGTGGCAGTCTGTTTCCATAAAGATTTATAGCCTTGGAAACACTATGGGGCAAGTCTACTTTGTCCTATATAGTATTGCTATGAGTTGGAATCAACTCGATGGCAACGTGCTTGATTTGGTTAAAGTCTTCTTATTTAAAGACCACAGTGAGAATGGATGGCCTCTGTATGAAGTAGGGAGGCCCGGTGATCAAGGTCTATAGTGGCAGAGCGGGAGGCCTGGCGCCTGATTTTATGAGTTGATTAACAAGCAGGACCTATGTTAGTTATTGGTTAAGCAACAGTAAACACAAATGTAACTACTGCCGTGGAGTTGGATCCGACTCATAGCGACCCCTCCTTGGGTTTCCGATGCAGTATCACTATGGAAGTAGATTGCCCAACCTTCCTTCCGAGGAGTGGCTGGTGGGTTTGAACCTCCATCCTTCTCTGGTTAGCAGTCAAATGCCTTAGGCACTATGCCACCAGACCTCCTAACAGTAGGGATGATGATAACTGGTTGGGAACACCATGAGCAGAAACTCTGGTATGAAAATTTAAATCTCATTTAAAAAAAATGAGATTTTGCTTTTTAGAGCACTTTCTATACATGATATCTATTTGATCATAACCATTACTCACTGTTTCGGTCCTCTTGTCCCACTCTAACAGAAAATACCACAAATATATGGCTTTAACAAACAGGGATTTATTCTTTTACAGTTTTGGAGGCTAGAAGTCTGAGTTCAAGTGCCAGCTCTAGGGGCTGGGTGAAAGCCCCTAGACCTTGGGCTTCAGCTCTGCCTCTTGTTCTCAGCCCACTGGAGCTAGAGGATTCCCTTAACTCAGGCAGCTACTGATTGCTGAGGCTGACAAACCCAAGGTCAACAAGAGAAATGGCACAGTCCCAAGATTATTAAGCAACATGGCAGGCCACTAGTTAAAGTCTAGAAATAGTCCCAAGATTGGCAGGCAACGTGGCAGATTGCTGAATGAAGACTCAGCAACGTGCAGGGTCTAAGTGTGCCAAAAAGCTCAGAGACCTTTCTCCAAGCTATCTTCTTACATACTGGAAGCAGACCACATCCCTAAGGCAGCTACTCAACTGCTCCAGTAGATTCCACCATGGAGCTGATTACCTGTCTCATCATGGGGAATACTACATCCAGCTGCCCAGACACTCGAAACCGGGTCCAGCCAGGTTGACACAGAACCTTAATTATACAGTCACCTAATAAAAAAAATGAATCATGACATAGAGAAGATATCAAAAGGTCATATTTTCATTGCCTTGCCTTTTGGAAAACGTAAGCTCCTACTGTGGGCTTGTTTCATTGTGGAAAGGGTTGTGATCTGTATATACTACCAAGAGGCATGAAGCTCATAACGTTGACTCCCCTGCACAAACAGAAGTAAAGTTCTCCTCAGAGGTTCTGCTCACTCTTCATATTCCTACTGAACATGCTGTTAAGTCTCAGCCAAAAAAAAAAGTATCTTTATATATATACACACATATATATATACATGTGTATATGTGTGTGTATAAGTGCATGACCTCCTGTGACTAAAGGAAGGAAAAAAACTAGCTCTAAACTTTTAAAAGAAAGTGCATCTTTATAATAACAATAAAATCTTCCAATCAAGCCTTTAAGAGGCAGATTGCATCCCCATCTTTGCCTGGGGCCCATAACTATCCTTAGCTAATCTTTCTCTGACAGATAAAGAGCTGCTATATCTGTTCTTATAGCTCCATTTTAAACTTTATTCAGAGAAGTGGGGAGAGGGAGCGCTGGATGGGAATAAAGAATGAGTGCTTGAGCCCGGGTAAGGGAAAGAAGAAGATGGGATCACTTAATTATAGAATAGATGCTCATGGAAAAAACAAACCTAAAATGCACAGCCCTGTGTTTGTTTGAGACTAGTTTAGACAGATCTCTGAGCCTTCTGGGTCACATCCAGGTCATGGGTACAGAATTCCACATCCACTCCAGGTTTACAAGAGCTGAACCTTCCTAGAGTATTACTCAGCTGGGTAGAACTCTAACCAGCTGGTCAGTTTCTTAATGAGAGAACAAGAAGAGCTCTTTACATGCTGTGACAAGCACAAAGATGACAAAGAAGGAATTGTCTGTGTGAACTGTGAGTCCCCAAAGAAACAACGATCCCCAAGGAAAGCAAAGTCTTATATCTTTGAAATTAAAAATGATATTTATCTTCTCAAGATAGTTTCAATTTATCTCTGTATTAGAGGTTGTTATCTGCCTTCAAGTCGCCTGCCGACTCTAGGTGATCCCATGTACATGGAAAGAAATGTTGCCCAGTCCAGCGTCATCCCCATGACCAGTTGTGGATCAGATCATTGTAACCCATAAGGTTTTGTTGTTATTGTTGAGAATAAATACAGCAAAACATACACCAACTCAATGTACGATTCGGTGACAGTTATATTCTTTGAGTTGTGCAACCATTCTCACCCTCATTTTCTGAGTTATTCCTCCTCATTTATATAAACTCGCTGTTCCCTAAGGTTCCTATCTAATCTTTTCTGTTACTGTTGTCAATTTGATCCCATATCGATAGCTCTTAAAAGATCATAATGCTCAAAGCAGACATTTTTAACTAAACTGGTTTAAGAAGACTTCAAGGATATTTTTGGATTAAAATTTAAACATTATCTTAGGGCAATAGTTTCAGGGGTTCATCAAGAAAGTCTGGAGTCCATGAGAATTTGAAATTCTGCTCCTCCTTTTGATCAGGATTCTTCGACACAATCTTTGATCAAAATGTTCAGTAATGGTACCCAAGCACCATCCAGTTCTTCAGGTCTCATGACAAAGGAGGCAGTTGTTTATGTAGACAATTAGCCACACATTGTATATCCTTTTACTATTCCTGATGCCCCTTCCTCTGTTGCTCCAGGCAAATAGAGACTGATTATTGTGCATTTGGATGGATGCTTGCAAGCTTTTAAGACCTCAGGCACTGCACAACTAACTAGGAGGTAGAATGTTGTTGTTGTTATTAGGTGCCATCAACTTGGTTCCACCTCATAACAACCCTAGGTACAACAGAATGAAGAACTGCCTGGTTGTGCACCATACTCACAGTCCTTGTTATACTTGAACCCATCTTTGCAGCCATTGTATCAATCCATCTCGTTGAGTGTCTTCCCTTTTTTGCTGACTTTACCAAGCATGATATCCTTCTCCAGGGAATGGTCCCTTCTGACAACATGACCAAAGTAGGTGAGAGGAAGTCTGGTCATTCTTGTTTCCAAGGAGCACTATGGCTGCACTTCTTCTAGGACAGATTTGTTTGTTCTTCTTGCAGTCTGTGGTACTTTCAGTGTTAATTGCCAACACCATTATCTAAAGGCATTAACTCTTCTTTGGTCTTCTTTATTCTTTGTACAGCTTTCATATGCATGTGAGGTGATTGAAAATACCATGGCTTGGGTTAGGTGCATCTTAGTCTTCAGAGCGACATCTTTGCTCTTCAACACTTTAAACAGGTCTTTTGCAGCAGATTTGCACAGTGCAACATGATATCTGATTTCTTGATTGCTGCTTACATGGGTGTTGATTGTGGATCCAAGTAAATGAAATCTTTGACAACTTCAATCTCTTCTCCATTTATCGTGATACCGCTTATTGGCCCAGTTGTGAGGATCTTTGTTTTCTTTATATTAAAGTGTAATCCATACTGCAGTCTTTAATCTTCATCCATAAGTGCTTCAAGTCATTTTCACTATCAGCAAGCAAGGTTATGTCCTCTGGATATTGCAGGTTGTTAATGAATCTTCCTCCAATCTTGATGCTGTTTTCTTCTTCATATAGTCTAGCTTCTTGGATTATATGTTCAGCATACAGATTGAATAAGCATGGTGAAAGGATACAACCCTAATGCACACAATTCCTGATTATAAACCAGGTACTGTCTCCTTCTTCTGTTCAAACACCTGCCCCCTTATCTACTTATAGGTTACTCATGAGCACAATTAAGTATTCTGGAATTCCCATTCTTTGCAATGCTATCCATAATTTGTTATGACCCACACAGTCAAATGCCTTTGCATAGTCAATAAAGCACAAGTAAATATCTTTCTAATATTCTTTACTTTCAGCCAAGATCTATCTGACATCAGTACTGATATCCCTTGTTCCACATCTTATTTTGAATCCAGTTTCCATTTCTGGAAGTTCTCTGTCAATATACTGCTGCAACCATCTCTGAATTATCATCAGCAAAATTTTACTTACATGTGATATTAATGATATCATTCAATAGTTTCCACGTTCTGTTAGATCACCTTTCTTTGGAATGGACATAAATATGGGCCTCTTCCTGTAAGTTGGTCAGGTAGTTTTCCAAATTACTTGGTATAGACAAATAAGTGTCTCCAGTGCTGCATTCGTTTCTTGAAACATCTCAATGTATATTCCATCAATTCCTGGAGCCTTCTTCTTTTTTTTT
>NW_006922476.1:463868-465582 GCF_000298275.1 Orycteropus afer afer
AAGGCTCAGGGATCCAAGATTATCTTCTGTGTCTGTGTTAATTGGTTTCCCTTTTCTTTGTTGAAGAGGGTCTGTGCAATCCTTCTGCCTAGTCCACCATCTTGCCCCGCCTCAACCAATTCTTTTTTGTACAGTGACTCTGTGTATTCCTTCCATCTTCTTTTGATGCTTCCTGCATCATTCAATATTTTGCTGATAGAATCCTTCAGTATTGCAATCTGAGGCTTGAGTTTTTTCTTCAGTTGTCTTAATTTGAGAAATGCTGAGTGTGTTATTTTCTTTTCATTTTCTAACTCCACATCTGTACATATTTTGTTATAATAATTGACTTTGTCTTTTTGAGCTGTTCTTTGAAATATTCTGTACAGCTTTTTATCTTGTCATTACTTCCATTTGTTTTAGCTACTCTCCATTCAAGAGCAAGTTTTGGAGTGCCTTCTGACATCCATTTTGGTCTTTTCTTCATTTTCTGTCTTTTTAATGAACTTTTGCTTCCTTCATGTATGATTTTCATGATGTCATCCTTTAATTCATCTGGTTTTGGGTCATTGGTGTTCAATACATCAAGTCTATTCTTCAGGTGGTCTCTAAATTCAGGTGGGATGTAATCAAGGTCATATTTTGGCTGTCCTCAACTTTTTTTAATTTCATCAGCTTCAATTTGAACTTGCATATAAGCAATTGATGGTCTGTTCCACAGTCAGCCCTTGGTCTTGTTTTGACTGTAGATATTGAGCTTCTCCATCACCTCTTTCCACAGATGTAGTTGATCTGAGTTCTGTGAATTCCATATGGTGAGGTCCATGTGTATAGCCACCATTTATGTTGTTGAAAATGAATGAGTCATTGGTCTTGCAAAATTCTGTCATGAGATCTACAGTGTCATTTCTATCACCAAAGCCATATTTTCCAACTACCAATGATTCTTTTTTTGTTCCCAACTTTCACATTCCAATCACCAGCAACAATCAACACATCTTGATTGCATGTTTGGTGAATTTCAGACTGCAGAAATTGTAAACATTTTCAACTTCCTCATCTTTGGCTTTAGTGGTTGGTGAGTAAATTTGAATAATAGTAGTATTAGGTGGTCTTCCTTGTAGGCATATGGATGCTATCTTTTCATTGACAGCATTGTACTTCAGGATGGATCTTCAGATGTTCTTTTTGACAATGAATGAGATGCCATTTGTCTTCAACTTGTCATTCTTTTCATAGTAGACCATATGATCATCTGATTCAAAATGGCCAAAACCAGCCCAGTTTAGCTCACTAATACCTAGGATATTGATCTCTATGAGTTCCATTTCATTTTTACAACTTCCAGTTTTCCTAGATTCATATTTCCTACATTCCATGTTCCAATTATAAATGAATGTTTACAGCTGTTTATTCCCATTTTGAGTCATGCCCCATCACCAAATAGAGGTCCTGAGAGCTTTACTCCATTCACATCATTAAGGTCAACTATGCTTTGAGGAGGCAGCTGTTTCCCAGTCATATTTTGAGTGACATTTGACCTGAGGGGCTCATCTTCTGGCACTATATCAGCCAATGTTTCAGGGTTATTCATAAAGTTTTCCAGTAATATATCAAACAATGTTTCACTGCTACTCATAAGATTTACTCTGGCCATATTTTTCAGATGTTGATGGTCCCATCCTTCTTCCCAATCTATCTTAGTCTGGAAACTCCGCTGAAACCTGTCCACCAT
>NW_006922476.1:466337-487456 GCF_000298275.1 Orycteropus afer afer
GTGCCTAAGGCACTTGACTACTAACCAGAAGGCTGGCGGTTCAAACCCACCAGCCACTCCTCGGAAGGAAGGTTGGGCAATCCTACTTCCATAGCGATAACTGCCTCGGAAACCCAAGGAGGGGTCGCTATGAGTCGGGGCTGACTCGACGGCAAATAACAACAACAACAAGCCAGGGCAATAAGGCAAGAAAGAGAAATAAAAGGCATCCAAATTGGCAAAGAAGTAAAGTTATCCTTATTTGTAGATGACATGATCCTATACATAGAAAACCAAAGAGACTCAGCAAAAAAATTATTGGAACTAATAGACAGGTTCAGCAAAGTGGCAGGATACAAGGTCAACATACAAAAGTCAGTTGGATTCCTCTACATCAACAAAGAGGTCTGTAAAAAGGAAATAACAATACCATTTATAATAAGTACCAAAAAGATAAAATATCTAGGAATAAATCTTATCAGAGACACAAAAGACCTATATAAAGAAGACTATAAAACACAACTACAAGAAATCAAGAGATCTACATAAATGAAAGAAAGTACCTTGTTCATGGATGTTGTTGCTGTTATATGCCATTGAGTCAGACCCGACTCATAGCGACCCCTCCTTGGGTTTCCGAGGCAGTATCACTATGGAAGTAGATTGCCCCATCTTCCATCTGAGGAGTGGCTGGTGGGTTTGAACTGCCAGCCTTCTGGTTAACAGTCAAGTGTCTTAGGCACTATGCTATGTTCATGGATAGGAAGATTGAATGTTGTGAAAATGTCAGTATTACCCAAAGCAATCTACACATTCAACACAATCCCAATCTAGATACCATCAACATTTTTTAAGGATATGGAAAAACTAATTATTAACTTCATATGGAAAGGAAAGAGATCTTGGATTTAAAACAAAAAAAAAAAAAAAAAAAGCACTGCTGAAGAAGAAAACAAAGTGGGAGATTTCACACTCCTGGATCTCAAAACCTACTATACAACTACAGTAATTAAAACAGCATGGCATTGGTACAATGATAGACAGATAGACTAATGGAACAGCATAGAAAACTCAGAAATAGACCCATCTATCTATGGACAGCTGATCTTTGACAAAGGACCAAAACACATTAAATGAGGGTGAGATGTCTTCTTTAACAAATGGTGCAGGCAAAATTGCATATCCACCTGCAGAAAAATGAAAGAAGATCCATATTTCACCCCATACACAAAAACAAATTCAAGTTGGATCAAAGATTTAAATATAAAAGTCAAAACTATAAAGCTCATTAAAGATAAAATAAGAGCAAATCTAGGGGCCCTAATTTATGGCTAGATAGACTATCAAGCATAACCCAAAATGCACAGGCAGTAGAAGAGAAGCTAAATGACGAGGACCTTTTAAAAATTAAATTCTTGTGAGCATTGAAAGACTTCTCCAAAAGGGTAAAAAGAGAAGCTACAGATTGAGAGAAAATATTTGCCTAAGACATCTGGCAAAGGGCTTATCTCCGAAATTTATAGAAAGCTTCAACACCTCAGCACCAAAAAGACAAACAATCCAATTCAAAAATGGACAAAGAACATGAATGGACACTTCACTAAAGATGATATACTGGTGGCCAACAAACACATGCAGAAATGTTCACTATCATTAGCCATTAGAGAAATGCAAATCAAAACAATGATGAGATATCATCTCACCCCAGCAATAATAGCAAAGTTCAACAGGAAAGAAAATAACAAATGCTGGTGAGGTTGTGGAGAGATTAGAACTCTCATACACTGCTGTGGGACTGCAAAATGGTACAATCATTGTGGAAAATGGTATGGTGTTTCCTTAAAAAACTGAAAATAGAAATACCATTTGATCTAGCATTCCATTACTAAGAATATATCCTAAAGAGGTGAGAGACAGGACATGAACAGACATATGTACACCCATGTTCATCATAGCACAATTCACTATAGCAAAGAGATAGAAACAACCTAAATGCACATCAGCAGGTGAGTGGATAGCCAAATTATGGGACACTGGAGGGGCAGCATTCACATAAAGGGAAAGCTGGACAGACAGGAGTCCATAGTTAAGAAGGGCATGGGGCCGGGGGGGGGGGGGTTGTCACAGGGAAGGGCAGAGAGAAGAGTGGATTAGGGTTGGGGATGGTAATCAGGATGTGAAATCTAATGTACAAGAACTGTTGAATGTAAAACAAATTTTGCTGTGCAGATTTGCACCCAAAGCACAATAAAAATAAATAAATAGACAAATAGAAATCATACAAAAACAGCAACTGGAAATTCAGAAGACTAACACTAAAATTTCAGAAATAGATAATCATTAGAAGGGCAGAAGAGTAGAACTGAATCAATGGAAGTCAGAATTGGTGAAAGAGATGGCAAATCCTTTGATCCCAACTTGTTATAAGAACAATCAGAGAACAGAATGGAAAGAAAAAAAAATGAAGAAAGCGTAAGGGTTACATATGACACTATCAAGAAGAATGATTTATATTTGATTGGAACTACAAAATATGAAGAGATTTAAAAAAAAGAAAGAAAAAAATGTTTTGAAGATTTGCTGGTAGAAAATATGTGAATTTTTAATATTTAAAAGATGAGAAGATACCCATCCAGGAAGCTCAACAAACACCAAATATGATAGACTCCAGAAGGAAATCACCAAGACATACCATGTTCAAACTTTCCAAAACCAAACACAAAAAATCCTAAGAGCAACTTGGGAAAAATGCAATGTTATTTACGATAAGATTAAGTTGATATTTCTTGGTAGAAACCATGAAAGCAATGGGATTACTTATACAAAGCCCTGACAGAAAATAATTGCCAACTGAGAATTATATGTCCAGCAAACTCGTCCTTCAAATATGATTGTAAAATTAGGACATTTCCAGATGAGTAGAAATTTGTAAAGACCTGGCCAACCTTACAAGAATTACTAAAGGAAGTTAATCAGACAGAGAACCAACAATGCCAGATAACTTGAGATTAAGACATATGACAGTAGCATTCAACAACCAACCCAGATAAAGAATTTTTAAAAATAAATAAGACTGAAAGTAGGAAACTGGAGATGTCAATCTGTGAACAATTATAATTCAAAACAAAAGGGGGAATAAATAATGTAGTTAAAGAATTTCCATATGGAGAGGAAACTAAGGTGTTATCAAGATAGAACGCTGTTTTAAATTTGGGAAGATAAATGTAAATATCAGAATAACCACAAAGAAAATTAGCAAACCTTCCCATCAAAATAAAAAAGAAGAAAACCATAAAGACTCAGTAAGCACAAAATCAACAGCAAGGAAGGAAATGAAAAGAAACTCCATAAACAAAAATAGCTTAGCAGAGCAAAGTGTATGGAACAAAGAAATCATCAGCACCACACACAAACACAGAACAAAATGACAGCAGCAAATTCATACCGATAATAATTATACAGAATGTAAATGGATTAAACACACCAATCAAAAGATAGATGGATAAGAAAACATGACCCATCAATATGCTGGTTACAAGAGACATATCATAGATAAAAATAAAGTAAAAAATCAAAGGATGGAAAAAAATATATCAAGCAAAGGGCAACCAAAAAAGAGCAGGAGTGGCAATATTAATCCTTGGTAAAATAGACTTTAAGGCAAAAGCCGGCAAAAGAGACAAGGAAGGGCATTATATAATGACTAAAGGGTCAATCCAATGGAGGTCATAACCATCATAAATATCTATCCATCCAAGCAAGAGCTTCAAAATCCATAAAACTAACTTCAACGGAATTGAAAAGAGAAATAGACCAACCCACAGTAATAGTAGGTGACATTAGCACATCATTTTTTCTTTGATGAAGGACAAGAGAACTCAAAAGAAATTCAACAAAGATACAGAAGAGCTAAAGAGTGCAATCTATCGACTTTATCTCAGACATATGCAGAACACTCCACCCCAAAATAGCACAGTACACATTCTTTTCCACTGCATATGGATCATTCTCCAGAACAGACTATGTGTTAGACCATAAAGTAGTCATCAATAAATTTAGAAACATAGAAATAATACAAAGTATTATTTGATCACAATGTTATAATAGTAGAGGTCAATAACAAGAAGAACAAGGAAAAAATCATATACATGGAATCTAACACTCTGCTTAAAATCTACTGGATAATAGAAAAACTAAAAAATGAAACAATGAAAGAATAAAAAAGCTAGAATCAAATGAGAATGAAAACACAGCATGCCAAAACTTTTGGGACTCAACAAAAGCAGTCCTCACATCAAAAGGAAAGAAAGATAAAAAATCAACACCTTAACCCCACAACTCCAAGAAACAGAAGAAAAGCAGCTAAAAAAAAAAAAGCCCACAGTCACAAGAAAGGAAATAATAACTACTAAAGCAGAAATAAGAGCTCTGGTAGCATAGTGCCTAAGGTACTTGACTGCTAACCAGAAGGCTGGAGGTTCAAACCCACCAGCCACTCCTCAGAAGGAAGATGGGACAATCACTTACGTAGTGATACTGCCTCGGAAACCCAAGGAGGGGTCGCTGTGAGTCGGATCTGACTCAAGGGCACATAACAACAACAACAACAACAAAGCAGAAATAAACGAAACAGAAAAATAAATGAAAGAATCAATAAGTCTAGAAGCTGGTCTCTGTAGGGATTAATAAAATTAACAAACCACTGCCCAAATTAACAAAGGAAAAGAGAGACGATGCATATAACACAAATAAGAATTGAAATGAGTGACATCATTACAACAGAATAAACTGAAATAAAAAGGATAATAACAAAATATGATGAACTATGGCTGTCATGATGGGCTCAAGCAAAGCAAAGATTGTGAGTTTGGCATAGGACCAGGCAGTGTTTCATTCTGTTGTATTTAGGATGGCTAACAACAACATAAAGAATTGTATTCCAACAAATTTGAAAATCTAGAAGAAATGGAGAAATTTCTAGAAATACACATACATTAACTAACACAGACAGAGGTAGAATATTTGAACAGACCAGTTAAAAATTAAAAAAAGAAGTTGAAGAGGTCATTACAAAAAAAAAATATAATAACCCTCCCAACAACAAAATCCTGGCTCAGATGGCTTCATTGGTGCATTCTTCTGTGGTGCAGTGAGTTAGTATGCATGGCTCTTCTAGCCATGGTCTTTGTGACTTCCATCAGATGACCAGGTGAAACTATGCAATATAAGGTGCTTGTGGCCTCCCAAGGGGATTGGATAGCTTGTTTACCCTTTGTGGGGGTAGGACCATGGATATAAAGAGTATGGAACACTAATGTGAGGATTGGTCAATTTTTCATTCTGCTAGGCTTAAAATGAGCCCTCCCAGAGACAGAAGGGGAAATCTTACTATCATCAAGACAGAGAAGAGCCAAGAGCGAAGTGCATCCTTGGACCTGAGATCTCTGTGCTGAGATGATTCCAGAGAGACAGTGGCAGCAAAACCAAGAGACCAGCTCAAGACAGAGCTGTCAGCTTGCTGGTCCATGAAGCAAAAAAGCTGAGTGCCTTTGGGCAGGAAGCTTGCTGTTGGAGTGGGGTGTTCCTAAGTGCACTTATTGGCAGAGCTAAAAGAGCTTCACAATAATTGCCCAAGCAGGGCAGAGACCAGACTGAGAGCCAGGGGCCAAAAAGAGGTGTACCTTTTGACATGGCTGAGGGGAGGCTATATTGATTGACAAATTGTATCCTGAGCATTCCTGAACCTGAACTGCAGCCTGTTAGCTCCCTAAGAAGCTTCATAATTGTGAGTACAGTCTGTGAGTTCTGTGTAGCCACTGCAATGAATTATTGAACCCAGCAGAGAAATAGTGAGTCTCTTGGTAGAGACGGTTGGTGTCAGAATTGGTAAAAAGACCAGAGGGTGGTGGCATGTCTGGCCTCATAGGAATAAACTTTGGGCTGTTGATGTTGAGCCTTTTCTCTCCCCCTCATGAAGTTGAGTAGGTCAGCAGATGGTGCCTTCATGCCCATTTTGCATCTACCAAACATTCAGAGAAAAGCTGATACCAATTCTACTCAAACTATTCTAGAACATAAGAAAGGATGGAATACTCCTGAATTCATTCTAAAGCCAAGCAAAAGCACCATTAAGAAAGAAAATATAGACCAATACGCCTCACGAATATAGATGCAACATTTCTCAACAAAATCCTAGCCAATAGAGACCAACACTGTATAAAAAAATAATAATACTTCATGACTAAGCGGGATTCATATCAGGTATGCAAGATGGTTCAACATTAGAAAATCAATCAACATAATCCACCTGTGATAGTTAGAGTTATGTGTCAACTTGGCTGGAGCACAATTCTGAGTGTTTTAAGCAGTTGTGATGTGGGTTATTCACATGATGAGATTGGATGTATATGTTTTGAGCAGCCAATGGGTTGAAAGGGAGTTTCTGTAGGGGTGTAACCTGCTTCCAATATATTTATGGACATCCTAGGAAAATGAGACACTCTTCTGTGGATCAGAATCCTGTTGTGCTGCCTAAATTGTCCATGAGCGAGCAATCTACCATTCGGCCTGGAGATCTTGGATTTGTCATTCATTGGAGTCAACAACTGGTATACTGCTTACCAACCTTGAGCTTGTCAGCCCCTGCAGCTGCGTGAGTTGGGAAAAGCCTCCAGCTTGATATTTGATCAAAGAACTTGGGACTTGCCAGCTCCTATAAGTGTGTGAGCAATTTTCCTAAGATAAATTTCTCTTTCTCTTTCTCTATATAAGCTTTACTGGATTTGCTTCTCTAGAGAACCCAGCTTAACACACCACCACACACACACACAAAAAAAAAAAAAAAAAAGGAAAAGAGCTACATGATCATAGCAATGAATGCAGAAAAGGCTTTTGATAAAATACAACACCCTTCCTTAATGAAAACTCTCAGCAAATAGTAATAGATGTAAGGTTACAGTAAGGAGAAGAGGACGCACAAAAGTGAGGTTAAAGAGAAGTTTTTATTCTGAGTTTCCAGGTGAGGTTTACGGGTCCCCAAGAGGGGCCCGGGCGAGGTTCACAGGTCCCTGAGAGAGGCCCGAAAAGTTGCACTGCCTGGCTGGGGAGGGGAGGGTTTATAGTCTTGTGGAGGACCTAAGTGGGGACACTAAGGAAATGGTGGGGTCCAATTAACTGTTAGCATGGGTCTGTACTTAATTAGCATGAGGGGGCTTCACAAGAGGAAGTTTGTCACTGCATGGGACTTTCCAGTCTGGGTGGGTCCTGTCACTTCGGTTGTCTTATCAGGCTGTCTCATCAGGGCTTGACAACCGGAGGAAGCTGCTAACTGAAATGTTGGTGGCTTGGGTTTGCTTGGGCCTAACAATAGAAGGGAAATTCCTCAATATAATTAAGGACATATACACAAAATTAACTGTGAACATTATTCTCAATGGAGAGAGACTGAAAGCATTCCCTTTGACAATAGGAACCAGACAAGAATGCCCTTTATCACCACTCTTATTCACTATTGTTCACTATTGTACTGGAAGTCCTAGCCAGAGCAATAAGGAAAGAAAGAGAAATAAAAGGAATCCAAACTGGTAAATAATAAGTAAATCTATCCCTATTTGCAGATGATGTAATCCTAGGTATAGAAAATATGGGAGATTCTATAAGAAAGCTACTAGAACTAATAGAAGGATTCAGCAAAGTGGCAGGGTACAAGGCCAACATACAAAACCTAGCAAGATTTCTCTACACTGACAAAGAGAACTCTGGAAAGGAAATCAGGAAAACAATGCCATTTACAATGTTGTTGTTATGTGCCTTCGAGTCAGCCCTGACTCATAGTGACCCCTCCTTGGGTTTCCGAGGCAGTATCACTACGGAAGTAGGATTGCCCAACCTTCCTTCCGAGGAGTGTCCTTCCGAGGAGTGTCTGGTGGGTTTGAACCACCAGCCTTCTGGTTAGCAGTCAAGTGCCTTAGCTACTATGCTACCAGAGCTCCCATTTACAATAGTCACCAAATAATGAAATACTTAGGAGTAAACCTAACCAGGATGTAAAAGGTTTATACAAATAAAACAACAAAACACTACTGCAAGAAACCAAAAGAGACCTACATAAATGAAAGAATTTACCATGCTCATGGATAGAAAGACTTAACTTTGTGAAAAGGTCAATACCACCCAAAGCAATCCATCAAAGTAAAACCGACAGTCAACATTATTCTCAATGGAGAGAAACTGAAAGGATAATGCAAACCCAATCTAGATTCTATCAACATTCTTTAAAGAGATGAGAAAACTAATCAAAAACTTTATATGGACAGGAAAGACTCCAGATGAGCAAAACACTGGTGAAGAAGAAGACAAAGTATGAGGCCTCAGACTTCCTGATCTCAGAACTGGGTACACAGCCATGGTAGTCAAAGCAGACTGGTACTAGTACAACGACAGACACATAGACCAATAGAACAGAATTGAGAACCCAGAAGTAAACCCATCCACCTACTCCACCTATGGATAATTGATCTATGACGAAGGGCCCAAATCCATTAGATGGGGAAGAGATAATCTCTTTAACAAGAGAATGGTACTGGAAAAACTGGATATCCATTTGCAGAAAAAAAAAAAGAATGCATACTTCACACAGTATACAAGAACTAACTCAAGATGGATCAAAGACCTAAATGTAAAACCTAACAATATAAAGATCATGGAAGAAAAATAGGGACAAATTTAGGGACTCTAATTTATGGCATAAATTCTCTATCAACATAACTAAAAATTCACAAACAGCAGAAGATAAACTAGACTGCTGAGATCTCCTAAAAATTAAATACTTATGCTCATCAAAAGAGTAGAAGGAGAACCTACAGACTGGGAAAAAATTTTTGGTAATGAAATATCTGACAAGGGACTGGTCTCTAAAATTTGTACAAAACTTCACCTCAATAACAAAAAAAGACAATCCAATTGAAAAATGGGCAAAGGACATGAAATATCACCAAAGAAGGCATTCAGGTTGCCAAAAAATACATGAAGGTATGCTTCCAATCATTAGCCATTCAACTAAAAAAAAAAACAAACCCTCTGCCATTGAGTCAATTCCAACTCATATTAACTGTATAGGACAGAGTAGAACTGCCCCATAAGATTTCCAAGGCTGTAAATCTTTACGGAAACAGACTACCTCATCTTTCTTCCACAGAGCAGATGGTGGATTCAAATGTCTTAATTACTGTGCCAACAGAGCCCCTTTGTTTGCCATTAACCCAAACCAAAAACCAAACCCACTGCCATTGGGTCAATTCCGACTCATAGGAACCCCCATTGGGTTTCTGATGGTTTTCCTTCTGCAGAGTGGCTGGTGTGTTTGAACCATGGACACTTTTGGTTAGCAGTCTTTTAGTTAGCCTTAGCTACTGTACCACCAGAGCTCAACAATGAGATATCATCTCAATCCAGCAATAATAGCAATGATCAGAAAACAGAAAACAAATTCTGGCTAGGGCTGGAGAGATTGCAACTCTCCTACACTGCTGGTGGGATTGTAAAATGGTATAATCATCATGGAAAATGATATGGTGCTGCCTTAAAAAGTTAGGAAAAGAGATACCATATGATCTAGCAGTCCCACTACTAGGTATATATCCTAGACAAATAAGAGCCATGACATGAATAGACATATGCACACACATGTTTAACACAGCATTATTCACAATAGCAAAAAGATGGAAACAACCTAAGTGCCCATCAAGGGATGTATGGATAAACAACTATGCTACTATGCGATGCTATGTAGCGGCATTGAGGAAGAGAAACACATAGAGAGGTATGTGGGAAGTACAGACAACAAAGATGAACGCTTTTGCGCATATAGTACCCGTGGCAAACATGGGTATATGGGTGGATAGATGGGTGGACAGGCTGAAATATTAGGTATGTCTATGAAGTGCCGAGTGCACCCAAGAACATGTATAGGTCTGGCAGACAGTGGTCCTATAACTTTATGTGATCTAAATTCCCAGGTGTATAATGGAGCTGACAAGGGGCAAGGTTGTAGTCACTACTCGGTCACAGCCAGCTACCCAGAGGGACCGAGTAGTTGAACCTATGGGTTCAGGACCATAGTCACAGAGGACACCAAGCTCAATTGGCATAACATACTGCACAAAACATTGTTCCACCCCCTACTGTGGGAGGAACGACTGGGATCTTAAAAGCTTGCAATCTGCCATCTAGATGCAACGATGGGTCTCTCCTCGTCCAGAGCCAAGAAGAATCAAGAAAACCAAAAATTCATGAAACAATTAGTCCTAGCGACTGGTACACTATTCAATCTGCAGCCTATATAACTATGAGACCAGAAGAACTAGATGGTGCCCGGCTACTACTGTCAACCACTTGGAAGAGGATCTATGTAGGAGAACCTGGATAGACAGGGAGAGCAATGTGGAACAAAACTCAAAATCATTTGGATAAAAAAAAAGGGGGGGGGACCAGTTTTGCTGGCCCGATAGAGCCTGGTGGAAGCACTGAGACTATGGACCCTAGATGCCCTTCAGGTCTGGAATTGAATGCATGCCTATGGCTTCCAGCCAAACAATAGACAGGCATATGAGTTGAACATTTACCTGAGGTAGATATATACCTGGGAGAGAACAAGCATGGGAGAAAGAAGGGCTGCTTATGCACAGGGAGACATCTCAGGGGGCAGGAGTGTATGGAGGGTTGGAAACAGGGAAGAGGTAACTAACGGGAGGAAGTGGGAGGGAGCTGTTGCATTGTGGTAAACTGTGGTCAATGTCATGAGACAAAGTGTATGTGAACTGCTGTATGAAAAGTGTATTTGCTCTGTAAATTTTCACCCAAATCACAATAAAAAGAAAGAAAAAAAAACTATGCTACTATGCAGTGTTAAAGAATAATGATGAATTTGTGAAAGATATCACAATATGGATGAACCTGGAGGACATCATGCTGAGTGAAATAAGTCGATCACAAAAGGATAAATATTGTATGAGATCACTATTAAAAAGTCAGGAAAAGGTTTACACATAGAAAAAACATTCTTTAGTTGTTACCAGTGATGAGAGGGGGAGGGAAGGAAAATCACTAATTAGATATTAGACATATATTAACTTGGGTGAAGGGAAAGGAAATTCAAAATAAGGAGGCAGTCAGTATAACATGATCAAGGCAAAAGAAGACACTAGGAAGGATGCAAGAGTAAAAGGCAACAATGATAAATACTATTTAATACACAATCCTGCAAGAAGAGTAATAAAAAACAATAATTTATTAGTGGATACATAGGTGGTATGTAAGCTGAAGCGTGTGATGGCATATGGGAATACACCCATGAGTATATAGAGGTTTGGCAGAGGATGTTTCTGCATATGTATTTATGTTGTTGTTGTTGTTAAGTGCCGTCGAGTCGTTTCCGACTCATAGCGACCCAATAAAAACCTAATGAATATGTATTTATATGTGCTAAAAATAGTATACAGTAGAGCATACAAGTGGCAAAGTTATACAAACTTCTTAGACATAACCACACATGTTTCACTGAATCACTCACTGGGCTTGAGGGCTTAGGACTATAGTCTTGAGACAGATAGCACACCGGGCATAACATAGACCATAAAGACAATGTTCTGCATCGTGAGTGGTGATCGGGATCTTAAAAGCTTGTGAGTGAACATCTAAAATATTGGTTTCTTCCTGCCTGGAGCAAAGAAGAGTGAAGAAAATCGAAGACTCAAGGAAACTATTAGTTCAAAGGACTAACGGACCATACTAACCACAATCTCAACTAGCCTGAGACCAGAAGAAATAGGTAGCACCTGGTTACCATTAACGACTGGTGTGATCAGAATCACAATAGAAGATCCTGTGCAGAGCAACAGAAAAATGCAGAACAAAAGTAAAAATCATAAAAATAGACCAGACTTACCACCCATGAGGAACATACAAATCGGAACAATAAACCATATGTGACCTAATGGGAAGAATTTGCCCAAAAACAGAGTTTAGAAGGCAGGAAGGAAACAAGAAAGATGGGTGAATGGAAATAGGGAACCCAGGGATGAAATGTGAAGAGTTCTGTTTCATTGAGGGGATTGTAACTAATGTTATGAAAGAAAAATGTGTAAATTGTTGAATGGGAAACTAAATTGCTCTGTAAACTTTCACTCAAACCAGAATCAAAGGTTCAAAAAAAATTAATAATCATCGGGTGTGATTAATAATAATTACAATTAATTATTTTATACAATTATCTACATAATTATTCTATGTAAGTATATACTTATTTAATATAATTATAAGTTAATTTATTATTATTATTAATAATAATCAATGTGATTTTTCTATCATTATTAATCTCCCCTTTCCTCTTACCCCCCTCCCCTGGCAACCACTATTAAACTTTGGTCTTTACACAGTTGTCTTTTCTTAAGAAGCTCTGGTGGCACAATGGCTACAGTGCTTGGCTGCTAACCATAGGGTCAGTGGTTCAAACATGCCGTAGAGAAAGATGCAGCAGTATGCTTCTGTAAAGATTTACAGCTTTGGAAACCCTATGAGGCAGTTCTACTCTGTCATGTGGGGTCTCTAAGAGTTGGAACCACCTCAATGGCAGTGAGTTTAGTTTTTTTAGTCTGTCTTTTCTTTATGTGAATGAGACCATACAATATCTGTCCTTTTGTGATTGACTTATTTCATTCAGTGTAATATCTTCAAGATCCATCTGTGTATCAAGACTTTATTTCTACTACTGTAATACATAGTATTCCATTCTATGTATGTACCATATTTTGTTTACCCATTCATTTGTTGATGGACATTTATGTTGTTTAGGTTGTTTCCACCTTTTGGCTTTTGTGAATAGTGCTGCAGTGAACATTAGTGTACAGGTTAAGTCTCTGTTTATGTCTCGGCTTTCAAACCATTTGGGTATATACCTAGGAATGGAATCGCTCCATCATATAGTGGTTCTAGTTTTAGTTTTCGGAGGAAATGTCACACTGTTTTCCACAACTGTACCAATTTGCATTCCCACCAGCAATGGATAATAGGTCCAATTTCCCCACATCCTTGACAAAATCTATTGTTTTTGTTTTGTTTTGTTTGTTTGTAGTGGGAGTGAAATGATAGCTCCTTGTAGTTTTTATTTGTATCTCTTTGATGGTTAATAGTGTTGAGCATCTTTTTGTGTGCTTGGTAGCTATTTGAATGTTCTCTTTGGTAAAATATCTATTAAAATCCTTTGCTCATATTATGACTGACTTTTTGTCTTTTTGTTGTTGTCACAGTTATATATATGTTTTGGTTATTACTTTCTTATTGTATATATGATTTCTGACAATATTCTCCCAGTTGGTAGCTTTTTGTTTTTTATTCTTTTTTTGTAAAGTTTTTGATGAACAAAAGTTTTTAATTTTTATATTATTGTTAAATGTCATCAAGTCAATTCTGACTCATAATGACCCTGTGTCACCCTTGCAATTGTTGCCATGTTTGAGCCCATTGTTGCAGCCACTGTGTTCCATCTTGTTGAGGGTCTTCCCCTTTTTCTTTACCCTCTACTTTACCAAACATGATATCCTTCTTCAGGGACTGGTTTCTTCTAACAACAAGACCAAAGTATGAGAGACAAGTCTGGCCATGCTCGCTTCCGAGGAGCATTCCAGTTGTACTTCCTCCAGGACAGATTTGTTTCTTCTTCTAGCAGTCCATGATACTTTCAATATTCTTCATTGACATCACAATTCAAATAGATCAACTGTTTTTGCAGCCTTTTTCATTCATTGTCCAGCTCTTACATGCATATGAGGCTATTGAAAATACCATGGTTTCAGTCACTTTAGTCAAAGTGACATCTTTGCTCTTTAACACTTTAAAGAAGTCTTTTGCAGCCAATTTGTCCATTGCTATATGTCATTTGATTTCTTGACTGGTGCTTCCATGGGTGTTGATTATGGATCCAGGTAAAATGAAATCCTTGACAACTCCAATCTTTTATCCATTTATCATGATGTTGCTTATCAAGAGCCAAAATACAATTTTTATGAGGTCCAATTTATTTATTTTATCATTTGATGTTTGTGCTTTTGTTATTATATTAGATAACCTGCTGTTAAGGAGCTCTGGTGGCACAGTGGATAAGGTGTTTGGCTTCTAACCAGAAGGTTGGCAGTTCAAATCCACCAGCTGCTCCATGGAAGGAAGATGAGGCAATCTACTTCCACAAAGATTTACAGCCTTGGAAACCCAATGGGGATCACTATAAGTCAGAATCGACTTGATGGCAGTGGGGTTGTTTTCTTTTTCTTTTTCTTTTTTTTTTTTTGGTACCCTGACATTGTTGCCTCCACATTTTCTTCTAAGATCCAAAGGGTTTTGATTGGCTGATTTGGGGAGGTAGATTGTCAGGACTTTCTTCTTAGTTCCTCTTAATCTGGAAGCTCTGCTGAATCTATTGAGCATTATAGCAACACACAAGCCTCCACTGACAGATGGGTGGTGGCTACACGTGTGGTACCTTGGCAATGAATTAACCCAGGTAGACCACATGGAAGGAGAGAATTCAGTCCCTAAACCACCATTGCCCTTGTATTAGAGGTAGCTGCTTCTAAAACCTTTTGAGCCCTGTGTCTACATGAAACTGATATATGTGTTTAATATGGGCCTTGTTAGAAAGGCACTTTGGGAGCTATATCCACGCAGCTCATATGGACCCCTTTTTGTGACTTGCCCTTGGCCACACAGGTTAGCTGAGGCAACCATGTTTATATTATTTGTCTTGTTCTCCTAATTATAGTTGACTGAGCCCCTGGTCCACACTAGGCTAATAAAATTCCCACTCAAGGACTTATAGTGTCTAGATTGGTTTATGCTGTTTTCTAGAAGTTATATAAACTCAGAAGAAATGGACAAACTATCCTTCATCATGTGAATGGAAAAGCAGAAGAAAATAGTCTATTGAGGGGCAAGGATGTAATAGTATTGCCTGGTTCCAGTCATGTTTCTAGTTCCCAGTTCTGGTTTTTTTTAAAGATTGGCTATACTTGGGTTCTGTGAGCAACCTCATAACTCTTCCAATAAATTGTTTCTGTGCCTCATACTAGCCAGAGTTGCTTCATGTTATATCCAAATAAAAGAATCTTGAGTATTTTCAACTCAAATTTGGGATGGGATCTTGTCTATACAGAATATTGTTAGAATGACAATTGTGGCAGATCACTGCAGAGTGTGCTATTCCATAGGTAGCTCCCATGTCAGAGACACCCACGCCAAAAATATCCCAATGCTCTTTCAGTGGGGTTAACATCATTATGTCTTAAAAGCCCATGCAGATATCTGAGGAAATTACCAAAGAATCTCAAACTAGGAGCTATCTTGATTACTCTTTCCTTAGCTGCCCTTCCAATGATCAAATCCATCCACAAATTTTTTTGGTTTCATATCCAAAATCTATTCTCTTCTCTTTGGGTGCGGGGCAATTGCCCTACTCTAAGCAGTAGTATCTTTTGTTTGGATTACTTCAGTGGCCTCCTAACTGACCTCTGGACTCCTTGTGTCCAGTTTTCTCTCCCCACCTCCCTCTATTTTTATCCACATGGCAAAAAGATTGGCCTCTTTGAGCTGTAAATCAGATCATATCTCCTCTCTGCTTGG
Source organism: Orycteropus afer afer (assembly GCF_000298275.1). Classification (NCBI taxonomy): domain Eukaryota; kingdom Metazoa; phylum Chordata; class Mammalia; order Tubulidentata; family Orycteropodidae; genus Orycteropus; species Orycteropus afer. Next base: position 481,986 of record NW_006922476.1, read on the forward strand.
AATTCTGTATTACTTAGGATATTGAATAAGGTAGTGTAACAAAGAGATCCAAAATGCAGTGACTTAAACAAAGGAAGGCAGATGGATCAAGGCAGGTAGATGGCCATATTGTATACAGTTGTGTAGGACCCATATTCCTTCTACCATGTTGCTCTCCATAATATAGGGTGCAGACCTATATGCTCTATTGTCAAAGTGGCTCTGGTCATATCCATGTTCTAGTCCTGGGATGGGAGAAAGAGACATGGGAGAGCACATAGCCAAACATTTTAAGAGAAAGGCCCAGAAGTTGTACACATTACTTGTATTCTTATCTCATTGGCAAGAGCTTAATCACAAGGCCGCATACAGCTGCATGACTCGAAAATGTATTTTCTAACTGGATGACATGTGTTAAAACTCAAGGAGTTCTAGGACTAAGAAGAAAGAGAGAATGGATAAGGAGGACAACTAGTGGTACCTTTCATTCCCAATGGCTACCCATGCATATAGGATGAAACTCATACTTTTTTCCTACCCACTGCACAATGTGTGTAAAGTGGCGGATGTTTATTGAGCATCTACTCAGTTACTAAAGGCCGATCTTAAGTAAACAGGTAACAAGTCAAGGGGCTTAAGGTTGGGGTAATTATATAGATACAACCAAGACCTGTAAGAAAGACATATCAGATGGGGAAGGGTGGGGAGATTAGAAGGTCAGGGTCATACATGCAGCAAGAGACAGCTGAAAAGGCTGCTAAGAACTAGCCCCAACCCCCAATTTGCTGCTTCTCCAGGTATTCTAAATCCAGGATCTTCTGCTTGAGAGGTCAAGGCCAGCTAAGGAAGATCATATTGTTTTGCCACTTTCACAAACATTAAACCCTTCTGACCCCCTCCTCCTCTTCCTTAGTCCCCCTTCAAGAAGATGTAGTGTCAGGAAACTTGGGAAGGGGAACATCAATAACAAGGAAAGATTTTAAAAGTAGGTAAAATACCTTCCTTGAGCTGGGAGATTTATTTCCTCATTCTGTGAAATCCAGGGAGGCCTGGGTACTACTGTGGGCTATGAAAGGCAGCCAGACCACAGCTTGAACTCAATGAGAGGCCAAGTATAGAGCCACCTCTGTAAGCAGCTTCCAGTAGAAGTAACCCAAATTTTTTACCATGGTCTCTAAGACTCCATGTGATTTAATGCCTCTCTACCTCTTCTGCCGCTCTCCCCTATGCCAGGGGCCCAAGTGAACAATCAGATGGCAATGGCAAGACCAAATGGAAGTTTTAATAAAACTGACTGACATTAAGTTGATTCTAACTCATGGGTCCCCCATGTGTGTTAGAGTAGAACTGTGCTCCACAAGGTTTTCAATGACAGAGTTTTCAGAAGTAGTTCTCCAGGAGTTTCTTCGGAGGTACCCCTGGGTGAACTCCAACCTCCAACCTTTCAGTTAGCATCCAAGTGCATTAACTGCACTTTGCAGGGATTCCAGGCTGCATAAGACCTCTCTGCTTTCTTCTGGAACTTGCCAATCATGTCCTTATGCTAAGATATTTGCAGTTTCTCTTCCTTCTGCTTAAAAAACTCTGCAGCCAGCTCTTCATAGGTTTGACTCCTCCTCCTTTGGCTTCCTTTGTGATGCCTTTCCTGCTAACTCCCAGTCACTTTCCATCATGGTTCTCTGTTTTGTTGACTTTATATCTTTGTTAACTTTCTGGATTTACTCTATCTCTTTGCTTATTTTCTTATTTATTGTCTGTCTTCCCTCACTTGCACCCTAGAATTTGAGCTTCCAGAAATTAGGAATCTTGTCTGTCCTCTTTATCCCCCAGACTAGTACAGAGGACGGTGCCTGCCACATGGTGCAAACTCAAAGCTTTCCTGAGTGAATCCATGGGCAGCGTAGGAACTGGTACCAGCATATCTAAATAGAAGCAAGCTCTCCTCTAAAACTTTGGGAACAGTCCACCACTCACACATGCTGTCTTTCAAAAGTGTCCCATCTAGTTAAAGGCATGACCTTTCTGTGAGAGGTCCTGGTTTCTTCCTCTCAAGCCAGGTCAGTGTCATTTGTTCTATAACCTTGTTATCCACTGGACCAATGCAATCTGTGTTCATTCCTGAGATGATGTGGTAAAGTTGTGTGTCAACCTGGCTGGGCTGTGGATTTGCGTGGCTAGGCAGCTGGATGTAGTTATTCCTCATGTGGTAGAACTTACCATGAGCACCTAATCAGTTGAAGGACAGTTGTCTGTGGGGTGTGGACTGCTTCCAGCATATAAGAAGAAGCTTTGAGGAAGGTCTCTAGCTTTTGGCACATCTGGATTCTGCATTTGGCTGAGTCTTCATCTCAATGGCCTGCTGTGTTGCCTGACGATTTAGGATTGTTCCTGGACAGAACTAGTGGCCTGATGTGTAGTCTGCTAATCTTGGAATTGTGCCATTTTTCCTGTTGATCTTGGGTTTGTCATCCTCAGCAGCCAGCAGCTATGTGAGTCAGAAAAAAAAAGCCTCTAGCTCTAGTGAGCCTGGAACGGGAGGCAGAGCTGAAGCCCAAGGTTCAGGGGCCTTCATCTGCCCCTGAAGCTGGAATTTGGAACTCAGACTTCTAGCCTTCCAGACTGTAAAAGAATAAACTCCTGTTTGGTAAAGCCATCCATTTGTGGTATTTCTGTTATAGAGCACTAGAGAACCAAAACAGATGGGTATACTACCTGCTTACTTTTTATATTCCTGGGGACTTGGGAGGAGCTCTGGTGGCGTAGTGCCTAAAGCATTTGACTGCTAACCAGAAGGCTGGCAGTTCAAACCCACCAGCCACTTCTCAGAAGGAAGATTGGGCAATCTATTTTTATACAGATACTGCCCTGGAAACCCAAGGAGGGGTCAGTATGAATTAGAATAAACTCCATGGCAGTGAGTTAGGTTTGGTTTGGTTTTGAGGACTTGGGGAATGAATGAATTACCTGAAATAAGGGAATTATTTGTTGTAACCTATTTAGTCATGTGTAGAATTACTACCAAACTAATTTCTATTAATGAATCTTCCAGATGATGTCCTCTTTTAATTTCCACACAGCCCTTCACCACCTCATCCCCTGTGCACTTAGAGGCAGGTGAAAGGTATAGCATTTATAAAAAGCAAATCTAAGCATTAGAATCCACAGTGAGTTTCACAGGACAAGAACGTAGCATAATAATAATAATCCTAACTGTTATTTATATGCCATTTCTCAGCCAAAGTCATCTAGGTAGCTCCCAAAAGGATCATGCAGGAAAAATTCCACTGTCAGCATGTGCCACATATCTTAATAAGTAAGGTTCAGAGTTTTTTAATTAAAAAGGACTCACTTGGTCAGAATAAAGTCTGTTCTGGAGATGTGTGCAGTAGCAGTCAACCCTGGGCCAGTATCATTTCCCAAGGACATTCTGCTAAGCCCATTCATCTGAGCAAGGGAATTCCTGGGTGGCACAAATGGCTAATGTGTTCAGCTAATAGACAAAAGGTTGGAGGTTCGAATCCACCTAGAGATGCCTTGGAAGAAAGACCTGGAGATCTATTTCCAAAAAAATCAGCCACTGAAAACCCTCTGGAGACACACATGTGGTTGCCATGAGTGAAAACTGACTCGATGGTGACTGGTTTTACTGTTTACCTGAATAAGGCTAACACCTATGCCCATCCTGAGAGGTTTCTTTGCCCAAAATTCAATTCCATCATAATGAGTCGACTTTTAGCAGGAGTGAGAAAGAGGGGGAGAGGGAGAACCATAGTAAGGGAAACAGTGAGTTTCTATGTGTAGTGATGGGAAATTTTGGCATTGATCAAGGGAATGATTGTACAACATGACCAATATAATTGATATCACCAAATAGTACACCTGAGAAATGTTGAATTGACAAATGTGTAATACATTTTTATAGAAAAAAAAAAAAAATGACTCAAAATTCCCAACCAAAGCAAAACAAAAACAAAAAAGCAGATTTTTGCTGAGACATTGTCATTGCTGTGAAGGTCACAAAGGCTCTGAATATCATGGGGGAATGCTGAGTAAGAGATGTTACTTTTTGAGAAGTTTTAACGCAGTATTAAGCAAAGGAGATTCTCTCAATCATGAATAAGTGCGGCTGTCAGTATAACTGTCAGCATTGAGTTAAATAAAAATCAGAACATTGGAAAAAGCATCTTAAAAATCCAGCAATCATTTTCACCCATTACTTTACAAATAGGTTTCTACTTACTGCTTTCTATGGGAATTCAAAATACCATAAAAAGCAAAAAAAAAAAAAAGAAAGAAAGAAAGAAAGAAAAAAAACACCTCTCTTTTCAAGCCATGTCATTCCTCAACAGGAAGCGTGGAGCGTGCAGGAACACTCAGGAGAGGGATTCAAGTTTCTCTTTACATCTTAGATCTGCAGTCTGAAGACTGATGGGTCTGGATCTCACTGGCAAGACAAGTCAGGTGCTTTCCAGCCATTCCCCAATGGGACACCAGAGCACTGAGCAGGAAGAGGACACCGACGTGTACCTGCCAGTTCTGGTGGACAAGACCACTGGCATTTACAGATTCCACATGTTAAGCTGTTGACCTGCTGACCTGCAAAGTTCCTGGAGTCAGTTTCTGCTTGGAGAAAACAGCTCTGATTGGCAATAGCAGCTAATGAATTCTTATTTGGAGGCAAACATTGACTTCACCTTTGAACCCCCAAGGAGCCTTGGGAAAGCTCAGGCTACTCAAAGGTTTTTGAGGAATTTTTATCTTAGAGCTGAGGATTTAGACAAGACTAATTTCATATGGAAAGGAAAAAGATCTTGGATAAGCAGAGCACTTCTCAAGAAGAAAAACAAAATTGGAGGTCTCACACTCCCAGATCTTAAGAACTACTATACAGCCACAGTAGTCAAAACAGCTTGGTATTGGTACAATGATAGACAAATAGACCAATGGAACAAGATCAAAAATCCAGATATAGACTCATTCATCTACAGACCCATTCCAACTGATCTGACAAAGGTCCAAAACCCACTGAATGGGAAAGAGACAGCCTCTTTAACAAATGGTGCTGGCAAAACCAGATATCCACCTGCAGAAAGATGAAACAAGACCCATACCTCACCCCATACACAAAAACAAACTCAAGCTGGATCAAACACTTAAATGTAAAACCTAAAACTATAAAATTCATCAAACATAAAATAGGGGCAAATCTTGGAGCCATAATTTATGGCATAAATGGACTATCAAGCATAACCCAGAATGTTCAGGAGATAAAAGAGAAGCTAGATGACTGGGACCTTTAAAAAATTAAACTCTTATGTGCATTGAAAGACTTTGTCAAAGGGGCAAGGTTATGGTCATTGCTTGGTCACAGCCAGCTACCCAGAGCGACCGAGTAGTTGATCCTGCGAGCTTGGGACCATAGTCGCAGGGGACATCAAGCTCAATTGGCATAACATACTATACAAAACATTGTTCCACCTCCTACTTTGGCG
>NW_006922476.1:488314-547744 GCF_000298275.1 Orycteropus afer afer
CACTTCACCAAAGAAGATATACAGACAGCCAACAAACACATGAGAAATTGCTCATGATCATTAATCATTAGAGAGATGCAAATCAAAACAACGGTGAGATATCATCTCACCCCAGCAATAATAGCAAAGTTCAACAGGTCAGAAAATAACAAATGCTGGCAAGGTTGAGGAAAGATTGGAACTCTTGTGCACTGCTGGTGGAACTGTAAAATGGTACAACTATTGTGGCAAATAGTATGGTGTTTCCTTAAAAAGCTGAAAACAGAAGTTCCATTTGACCCAGCAATTCCATTATTAGGAATAAAGAGGTGAGAGGCAGCTCATGAACAGACATATGTACACTTATGTTCATCGCATCACAATTCACTATAGCAAAGAGATGGAATGCCCATCAACGATGAGTGGATAACCAAATTGTGGTACATGCACACAATGGAATACTATGCTACATTAAAAAACAATGAGGGATATGCGAATCATCTCACAATGTAGATGAAGCTGGAGGACATTATGCTGAGTGAAATGATCTAAGAAAGACAAGTATTGTATAAGCCCATTACTGTAAAAAGACAGAGAAGGGTTTGCTTGGGAAAGGGAACTCACTTAGTAGGTTACTGGGAGGGGGAGGGAAGAGGAGGGATTAATTTTGGGCTAGGTGGGGCCTACACGCTGATGTGGGTAGGGGGAGGGATATAGGGGAAGGATCTGTGACCACCATGATAACATTAGGAAATGAGAGGACACCAAATTGTGCACATAAGAGATAGACAACAGATGCTAATACCAACCAATGTGTCCACAATACTTCATTGCCATTAACACCAAATACCAGGCTACAGATAAACACATAAACACCTGAGATGATCAGACGAGGGTCAGTGAACAGAAGTACACTCTAGACCGAGGATAGATTCAGCTGAGGCTAATCTTGCACAGACACCAGTGATACAAAATACCTGCAGTCCTTACAGAAACAATAGAAGACAGACACAGAGTAATCCCTCACAGACAATCAGACACTATGGGAAAGAGATCCAATAGATCTACCATCTCAGGACCTTAGTACTGGGGGACACCAGACTCAATTGGCACAACAAAATACGTAAAAGCATTGCTCCACATCCTCCATTGGTGAGTACTGATCGGGGTCTTAAAAGCTTTCAAGCGGCCATCTAAGATGCAACTAATGGTGTCCTAGTGTCGGAAGTGAAGAAGAATGCCCCCCCCTTCAAAAAAAAAAAAAAAAACAAACCAAGGGCGTTTGGAAGCAATCAGCCAAATGACATGATGGCCCTTGAGACCAGAAGAACTGGATGGTGCCCGGCTACTAATGTCAACCATTCAGGAAAGGATCAAATCTGGAGATCCTGGATAGAGTGAGAGGGAAAACATGGAACAAAATCCAAAAACTCAATAATGACCAGAATTATTGGTCAAATGAAATCTGGTGAGACCCCCAATACTATGGCCCTGGGATACATTCTGTGCCTGGAATAAAACACATGCCCAGGGGCTGGCTCTCAGCCCAATAGTTAACAATACGTACATGCAGACCACTCAGCCCAGATGATGCACCCACATACCCTATGGTAATACATCCATTAGAGCAATAGACCATGGGACACCAGAGGACCAACATTCAAATTGAGGAAATGCAGGACAAACAGGAGTGCATAAATATAAGGGGCACAGGGGGAGGGTTGCAGGGTAGGGAGGGGAGGAGACTGGGTTAGGGTTGGACATGATAAATGGGGAATTAAACTAAATGTACAAGTAATGTTGAATGTAAAACAAGCTCTTAAAAAAAAAAAAAAGGACTAGTGGGAGGCTGAGAGGTTAGCATCTTAGTAGCAGAAGACTTCACATGTGGTGGAGTCCAGTAACCCACCCCCAAGGAGGCCAATGCCTAAACCTATTCCTAATCTGATTTAAAGGAACTTCTAGCACTGGGGGTTCATGTGACCCTATAGAAACACTTAATGTTAAGAGTCAGATGGGCTTGTGATCATCTCCCCTTCTTTTACAGAAGAGGAGGCTGTGGATCAGGAAGGTTAGCCACTTGTGTAAGGTCATGGGACTCATTAACAACACAACTGAAATGTTTCCTGGTTAGAAATTTCAGCGAGCAGCTTGGGTGATGTGACAGATAAATATAGCCTAACATTTTGAAGTGAAAACGATCAGGAGCTCTGAAAAACCAGGAGCAGATGCAGCTTAACAAGAAGTATGGCAAGAATGTGCCCCCCACACCTGCTGTGGAATGCCAGGGAAGGGGAGAGGCAGGCCAGAGTGTTCCTTGGCTTCCACAACAAGTATCTGCACAGGGGATCCATGCCTTCCTGACTGCTGTGTCGTGGCATGGACTCCTATGAATTGAAAGGGAGCACAATGACCTCACAAGGAATGAAAAGGAAGACCAGTTATAAATGTCAGGCTGATCAATGAAAGCAGAGCTGCTGCTGCTCCACAGCTACCTGAGCCAGACGTCAAGAAAATAGAGAAGGGAAATAGAGGAACAGACAAGGAAATGAAAATCTACCTCGGCCACAGTGAGGCAGGCAACTTCAGGAGAGGCTGTGCTCAGAACTGTAGCTTGTGCCTTTGTATAGCCTGCCCCTCCCAGCTCCCCAGGGCTTATCTTGTGCGTGTGTATATTAAAGGTTTGGGGACAGTGATAGTTCGGTGGTAGAATTCTTGCTTTTCATGCAGGAGACCCAGGTTCCATTTCTAGCCAATGCACCTCATGCACAGTCACTACCCATCAATCAGTGGAGGCTTTCGTGTTGCTGTGATGCTGAACAGGTTTCAGCAGAGCTTCAGGACTAAGTAGGACTAGGAAGAAAGGCCTGCAGATCTACTTCCTAAAAATCAGCCTGTGAAAACCCTATGGATCACAACGGTCCAATCTTGTAGTGCATGGGGTCACCATGAGTCAGGGGCTGACTCGATGGCAGTTCATAGCAACAACAACATATCAGTGGTTAATACATTAATTGAGCAAGAGTTTCCTGGGTATCATTTTTTTCCAAGGCATGTAACAACAATTCTAGAGCAATGAAAAAGACACACTTCCAACCTGGAGACTCAATGCCCAGTGGAGAAGGCCAAAGCCAACAAGAAAATCCCTTATAAAAAGTATTGTGGAAGCAGGCTATGTGGTATGAAATGAAAGAGAGGAAGGGCACCAAAGTCTAATAACAAGAACTGAGGACCGCTTTAAAGAGAAAGTAACACATATACTGAATATTTCACTTTTTAAGGCTAGTGAATGAAGCTCTTAAGTTCTAAACCAGGGTTTGGCTAATTTTAAACAAAGGGTTGGATAGTGAGTCTTTTAGGCTCTTCAGGTCATAAGATCTTTGTTTCAGGTATTCAGCTCTGTCCTTGTAGTGCAAAAGCAGCCATAGGCAAAAACAATATGTAAGCAATGGGTGTGGCTGGGTTCCAACACAACTTTATTTACAAAATCAGAAATCAGGTCTGATTGACCTGTAGTCTATAGCTTGCCAACCCCTGTCCTAAGCTTTTGATATATCAAAACCTGTCTTATGCTCAGAACAATCCTCTGCGGTAAGTACAGATGACAGAGAACTTAGATAATTTGCTCAAAGTAATACAGCTAGTAAATGGCTGAACAGGATTTGAACTCAGGCTATCTGCCTTCAGAATCTAAACCTCTAAACATTATGCTTCATTCTTCTTTAAGATAAACTTGCAAATCATATCATAACCTTTTCCCCCTCTTTCTCCTCTGTTATTCCCTTGTTCTCTCTTCTTTGTCCTACATATATATATAAATCTTTTTTATTGGGAGATGGGATGGTCATCCATGATACGTACGGTACAGTGCCAGATGCTTTGAGGAAAAGAAAAAAAAAATAGGAAGAAGAAGAAAACACGGAATCCTGTGTCATGTGTTTGATTGGTTTATAATTCCATCAAAGAGACAAGACACATACAAAAGAAGAATAAGGAAAGTGTTAGGGAGGCAGTATGACCTCCTTCCCAGCCCAGAGGTCTCCCAATGAGAAAGGAGTTTGCTGACCACTTTCCACCCACCCCACAAGAGAGCAGGCCTAGCTAATTCTAATTGGAGAATGTTAAAGGCACCTAATTGTGCCCATGAGGAAACTTTACATAGACCAGAAAGCTGTCATTCAAACAGAACAAGAGGATACTGCATGATTTAAAATCAGGAAGGGAGTACTTGAGGCTCGTATCATTTCACCATACTTATTCAATCTGTATGCTGAGCAAATAACCTGAGAAGCTGGACTATATGAAGAGGAATGTGGCATCAGGATTGGAGGAAGACTCATTAACAATCTGTGATGTCAGATGATACAACCTTCCTTGCTGAAATTGAAAGTGACTTGAAGCACTTACTGATGAAGATTAATGACTACAGTCTGCAGTATGGATTATGTTGTTGTTGCTGTTGTTATGTGCTGTCGAGTTGGACCTCAACATAAAGAAAATGAAAATCCTCACAATTAGACCAATAAGCAACATCAGGATAAATGGAGAAAAGGTTGAAATTGTCAAAGATTTCATATTACTAGATTCCACAATCAACACCAATGGAAGCAGCAGTCAAGAAATCAAACAACATATTGCACTGGACAACTCTGCTGCAAAAGACCTCTTTCAAGTGCTGAAGAGCAAGGATGTCTCTTTGAAGAATAAGATGCACCTAACCCAAGTCATGGTGTTTTCATAACATTTCATATGCGGTGAGGAGAGACAAGCTGGACAATGAATAAGGAAGATTGAAGAAGAGTTGATGCTTTTGAGTTGTGGTGTTGAAGAAGAATATTGAAAATACCATGGACTGCCAGAAGAACTAACAAATCAGTCCTGGAAGAAGTACAGATGGAATGCTCCTTGGAAATGAGAATGACCAGACTTCCTCTCACCTACTTTGGTCATGTTGTCAGAAGGACCATTCCCTAGAAAAGGATATCATGCTTGGTAAAGTGGAGGGCAGAGAAAAGGGGGAAGGTCTTCAATAAGGTGGACTGACACAGTGACTGCAACAATGGCTCAGGTATGGTAAGGATTGTGAGGCTGGTGCAGGACTGGGCAGTGTTTCATTTTGTTCTGCCTAGAGTCACTATGAGTTGGAACCTACTTGAAGGCACCTAACAACAGCAACAATAACAACAAAGGCACCCAGAACCAAACTCCTTTCTTTCCCCTTCCCTGAGATCCAAGCTGCCCACAAGAAGCTTTTACTTTGCTCTATTCCTCCATGATATAAATTGTATGAAGGCAGGCTCTGCTGTACAGAGAGGGATCTTTCTAGTGCCGCCCGTCATGTGTGACTATACTGTGAACTCTGCTATTCTAACAGCAGATTCATCTGCAGCTAAGGTGCTATTTTGGTCTCCATATGTCCATTTCTTTTGCCTTATTTCAATGAGTTTGCAACTTGCTGGAGATGAAAAGTATTATGAGTTGTGTCTATTGAATACCCACCAAACAATGCAAGACAATACACAAGAAGTGCCCCTACCCCCTTTCCTGCCCCCATCAGAAGAAGACACACAGAGCTGGTGCTATATAATTTGGAGGAGGGAAAAGAGGTTGCTGTAGCCTGAGGAGGAGGTGGAGAAAACTACTGAGGAGACAGACAAGTCTTCAGGAATGAGTTCAGTTTGGATAGGCTAAACTTTTACACTTTGTTCCTGTTTGGAATTAGGACCTTGAGACTCTAACTTTGAATAAGGGGGCAGGAGTAGAATGTTCCCCTTTTATGAGGGAAACGTGGTGCTTGAACAGTTTCTCTCGGAAAGATCAGCACAAGGCCAGTCCCCATGAGGCGGAGGTTAAAGATGTCCCAAATGTCCAAACTACCATACCACTCCATCATTTCAGACATTAACTCTGCCTCCTCTTCCCAGTAATTTCCCCCATCTTAGGGTTCTGTATTTCGCTGTAATGCCTCACAGAACTCAGACACCCAAGGGTTCATCTCACGTAATAGTGGTGGAGGCTGGCAGGCTGGCGAGTACCGGGTCCATGAGTAGGTCTGGCGGATCCTCCCAACTCTCGGGGTTTGATGAACCTTGATCAGCAGATCAGATGATGGTTGCTGTCCCAAATCCACGGGTGAGATGAGGATGAGCCAAGACATAAAACCAGAGCAAGAGGAGGGCGAATCTTCCCAGGAGATTTGTAGGTATACCCTCAAAGAAGCTAAGGGTGGTATGATAGTTGGAGCTGTGTGTGTCAACTTGGCTGGACCCCAGTTCTGTGTGATTGTTCCCATGATGGGATCGGATGACTGTGTTCTGAGTGGCCAATCTGTCAAGGGGAGTTCCCCTAGGGGTGTGGCCTGCTTCCAGGATATCCTGAGACATCCTGGGAAGAGAGACATTCTTCTGTGGATCGGGATTCTGGTGTGCTTCCTACAACTGTCTGTGAGTGAGCAGTCCACCGTTCGGCCTGGAGATCTTGGATTCATCATTCGTTGGAGTCAACAGCTGGTGTACTGCCTGCCAGCCTTGAACTTCTCAGCCTCCCTGTGGTTGCGGAAGCTAAGGCTGCCTCCAGCCTGATGTTTGCTCCAGAGACTTTGGACTTGTCAGCTTCTATGTTTGTGAGCCATTTTCCTAAGATAAATTTCTCTCTCTCTCTTTATATATATATATATATAAGCTTTGCTGGTTTTTGTTTCTCTAGAGAACCTAGTCTAACACATTCCCAGTCTAACACAGGTGGTGATTTGAATTATACCCTCCAGCAAGGCAAGGCTCAAGATACAGTCCACCTGTGTTGCCCCAACAGAAATAACCTAAGTGGATGGCTTTAACAATCAGCGCTCAAGGAAAATCCCATCACAGAGTCGATTGCCAGTCATTATAGGGAACGACTACTACCAGCTGCCCAGCCAAGCTGACACCCTTCCTTAACTACCACACCATCCCAAACAGGCATGGATAATAGGAATTACAATACATCACAGAATGGAGGACAATGGCTAGAAGGGCCACATCAAGCAATTCACCACACATGGTTTCAATTCCTGGCCAATGCACCTCAAGTATTGCTACCACCCCTGTCACTGGAGGTGTGTGTGTTGCTATGATGCTAAATAAGTTTCAATGGAGCTTCCAAACTAAGATAGACTAGGAAAAACACCTTGATGATTTACTTCCAAAAATCAGTCCATAAAAATACAGTGGACCACAACAGTCTGATCAAAGACTCCACAGCAACTAACAACAACTTTGAAAAAATTTCCCATGACCTCTCTTCTGGGAAGAAGGAAGTCTGGCCCAAAAGCCTTGTATAAAAACACAGAGACAGTTTCAAATGCCCAGAGCATTCATTGAATCACAGAAATCTTAGAAAGAGAAGGAAATGTAGAGATAATTGAGGCCAATTCTGTAGCAGCAAAATCCAGACACAGACTGCAACAACTCTGTTGTTGTTGTTATGTGCTCTCGAGTCAGACCTGACTCATAGCGACCCCTCCTTGGGTTTCCAAGGCAGGATCACTACAGAAGTAGATTGCCCAACCTTCTTTCTGAGGAGTGGCTGGTGGGTTTGAACCACCAGCCTTCTGGTTAGAAGTCAAGAGTCATCTAGGGAGTTTGAAAAAATACAGATATCCTATTACCATGCCTGGAGATTCTGATTCAGTAGTTCTGGGGCAAGAGTAGGGGAGAGAATTTTTAACTAGCTTCATGGGTTATTAGGCAGTCAGGTTTGGTATTATCAAACAGGTGATTACCCAATAGTTAGTTATTTCAGCATTCACAGTGATAAGTGTTCACTATCTCCCAAGACAGCTATTCCTGATACTGCAGTTGAATATGGCTCACTTGGACCTGATAGAAGTCTATTTGAAGGACCTGGGGGTATAGAGCAACAAGCTGGAAAAAGCACTGAGCTCTACTAGCTGTCAGGTTACTCAGTGATGTCTCTCTCAGTTCTAGACCTAACATCAAACCACTCCATCCATGTCTGTGCCTTTGATTCTTCATTCAGCTTTGGTACTTCTAGTCTTATATTTGTAATGGACCCCTAACTTCCTGTACAGAGCTCTGGTGGCCCAGAGGTTAATAACTCAGCTACTAAGCAAAAGGTCAACGGTTTGAACCCAACAACTGCTCCACAGAAGAAAGATGTGGCAGTCTGCTTCTGTAAAGATTACAGCCTTAGAACCCTATGGGGCAGTTCTACTCTGCCCCATATAGTTGCCATGAGTCAGAATCAACTCAATGGCAATGGGTTTCCTAACTTCCTGGAGTCCTAGGATGGTGCACACAGTTAAAGGTTGGAGATTTAAGTCCATCCAAAGTTGTCTCGGAAGGAAGGTCTGGTGATCTACTGAAAACTGAGCACAGTACTACTTTAACACACAGAGAGTCACCAAGAGTAAGAATCATGGCAGCTTGTTTCTAACTTTCTACCTCCTGACTTAATACTAGCTACTTTGACATCTCTGATTTGATTTGACTGGTTTCTTTCTTTCTCTCTCCTCTCCTCTCCAGCATTATTAAAGTTGATGTAAATAAAGTGTACAATTTGATGAATTTTTATATACATACACACTCATAAAACCATCACCAGAATCAACATATTCAACATATTCATCACTCTCACATGTTTCATCATGCCCATTTGATTTTTTCCTCTCACCTCCCGTGTCCAGGCAACCACTGATCCACTTTCTGCTCGACTCTTCTTTGACCAGGAGATTTCATCTGGTCTTGTCCCAGGCCGGTCATTCTCCTAGTCTTGATTCAACCTACCAGTGTTCAAGGGTTCCAGCCTCAGACTTCTCCTTAATTCTACTGCCTGGTTTATCTCCTCAGCTGGGGTTTAATGAACGCTAGTTAAATCTTTGGGATGATGCTGGATGCATTGAATTCCTCTTGCACATGATAACTTTTCAGTTAACACTTGTCTTTTGGAGGCTAATGTAAAGTTACTAATAATATCTACCATTTATAGAATGTCTATTCTGTACCAGGAATTGAATTATGTGATAAATATATATACAACCAAACTGATTGCCTTTGAGGTAATTCTGACTCATGGTGACCCCATGTGTTACATAGTAGACTGCTCTGTAAAATTTCCTTGGCTATAATTTTTACAGAAGCAGATTGTCAGGGCTTTCTTCTGCCACACTGCTGAGTGGGTTCTAAATGCCAAACGTTAGGTTAGTTAGTACAGGAATGAAAACTACCTGGACCACTCAAAAAAAAAAAAAAAAACCCCTCACTGCCTGTGGTAGTTCAGTTTGTGTGTCAACTTGGCTGGGCCTGGTTGAGTGGCTGGGCACCTGGATGTAGTATTCCCCATGATGAGACTGGTAATCAACTCCATGGTGGAATCTACTGTGAGCAGCTGAGTAGCTGCCTTAGGGAATGTGGTCTGCTTCCTGTATTTAAGCAGAAGCCTTGGGAACGGTCTCTAGCCATTCTGGCACGCTTGGACCCTGCTTGTAGCCGTGTCTTTGTTGAGCAGCCTGCTATGCTCTGCCGACCTTGGGACTTATAATGGACTTAAGTTAATGGCCTGCTGTGTGGTTTGGTAACATTGGGACTGTGCCTTTTTACTTGTCAAGTTTGGGGCTTTTCAGTCTCAGCAGCCGGCAGCTGTCTGAGTGGAGAAATGCCTCTACCTCCAGTGGGCTGGAAGCAGGAGGCAGAGCTGGACCCCAAGTTTGAGGGGTTTTCACCCAGCCCCTAGAGCCTGGCACTTTGAACTTGGACTTAAAGCCTCCAAATTGTAAGAATAGACTCCTGTTTGTTTAGGCCATCCCATTTGTGGTATATTTCTGTCAGAGTGGCACTAGGTAACCAGAACATTGCCATTGAGTTGAATCCAACTCATAGTGACCCCTCCTTAGATTTTTGAGGTAGTATCACTACAGAAGTAGATCATCCAACCTTCCTTCCGAGGAGTGGCTGGTGG
Source organism: Orycteropus afer afer (assembly GCF_000298275.1). NCBI lineage: Eukaryota > Metazoa > Chordata > Mammalia > Tubulidentata > Orycteropodidae > Orycteropus > Orycteropus afer. The sequence continues at coordinate 498,248 of NW_006922476.1, forward strand.
GTTTGAACCGCCAGCCTTCTGGTTAGCAGTCAAGTGCCTTAGGCACTATGCTACCAGAGCTCCCTCTGGACCACTCAGGGATATAATATATCTGTTCCTCACTTAATGACTAGCTCATTATCTCACATTTCACATTTACAACAATAGTAAAAAATCTATTATCCAATTAATTTGTGCATTAACAATGTATATCTGGCAGTAATGAATGCCAAGGTACAAGATGAGAATAATGCTGGCAGTGATGGTTAAGGTTATGTGTCAACTTGGCTGAGAAATTATTCTCAGTGTTTTGGTGGTCATGTAATGATGTAATTTGGCAGTTACGTAATGATGTGATCATCTTCCACTTTTACATATGCTGATTTCACATTTTCACATATGCTGATTTTTGCATAACAACCCCATTGGAAGCTAACCATGTTGATAAGTAAGGAGTGAGTACATTTACATATATTAAAAGAATGGTGGTTCAAACTCACCAGCTGCTTCATAGGAGAAAGATGTGACAGTCTGCTTCCATAAAAGTTTATAGCCTTGAAAAGCCTATGGGGCAGTTCTACTCTGTATTATAAGTTTGCTATCAGTCAGAATTGACTTTATGGCAATGGGTTTGGTTCTTTTGCTTATACATATTTTACACACATGTGCACAAATACACGCACATTGTACCCAAGATAAAATAAAGAGTTTTCTAGATTTAGAGTCATTCACAATCCACTATTATTCTATATTGATGTTGCTTTCAGTAGGCAAGTAATTTTAGAAATTTCCTAGGCACTCTGTATTTCAAATAAATATTGTCTGACTGTTGTAAAAGCCTCTTGATATGGCTGATTTCCAAACTGATCAGAAAGATACCTCTATTTACCTTGGCAGGAGATGTGAAATGCACGGTAACTCCTCTTAACCCCACAAAGATGATGTGTGGACCAAATTCTCCCATTTGGAATTCATTTATGTCAGTCTTGAATCTATGGAACATTTGAAATGATTTTAGCATTTTCTTCTCAAGAAAGGTGATTTTCTGGATGAAACATAACTAGAGTAGTATAGTCCTGCTAGATTAAAAAAAAAAAAATTGCAAAAATGATATCTAAAGTCATAGAACATTTTTACACTCAAATGTTTACATTTGTGAAAGAATACAAGTTAGATCTATGTTAAAGATTTGGAAAATGTCAACAACAATAAAACACATTTTTCTTTCAAGGTGCATGAAACTAGTTTATTCAATTTCATAACCCATAAACCTTACCGCAAAATTCTATCATGGTATCTCCAGCGTTATTTCTGTCACCAAGGCCAAAATTTTCCAGCTACCAGTGACTCTTCTTTGTTTTCAACATTTGCATTCCAATCACCAGTGATAAGCAATACATCTTGTTTGCATGTTTGGTCAATTTCAGACTGTAGAAGGTGATAAAAATCTTCAATTTCCTCATCTTTGGCTTTGGTGGTTAGTGCGTAAATTTGAATGATAGTAGTATTAAGGGGTCTTCCTTGTAGACATATGGATATTATCCTATCACTGACAGCATTGTACTTCAGGACAGATCTTGAAACATCCTTTGTGATGATGAATGCCACGCCGTTCCTCTTCAATTTCGCATGACAGAATTTTGCAAGACCAATGACTTATTCATTGCAAATACATTTTGTCAACAACACAAATGGTGACTATTCATGTGGACTTCACCAGATGGAGTACACAGGAATCAGATTGATTACATCTGTAGCAAGAGGAGATGGAAAGGCTCAATATCTTCAGCCAAAACAAGACTGGGAGCTAATTGTGGAACAAACCATCAACTTGCTCATATGCAATTTCAACTTGAAGTTGAAGACAATTAAAACAAGTCCATGAGAGCCAAAATATGACCTTTAATATATCCCTCCTGCATTTAGAGACCATCTAAAGAATAGATTTGATGCATTGAACACCAATGACCGAACACCAAAAGAATTATAGGATGACATCAAGAACATCATCCACGAGGTCATTAAAAATATGAGAAAGAAAGAAAAGACGAAAATGGATGTCAGAAGAGACTCTGAAACTTGCCTCTGAGCCAAGAGTAGCTAAAGCAAATGGAAGAAATGACAAGATAAAAGAGCCACTCAAGCAGACAAAGCCAATTACTATAATGAAATGGGCAAAGACCTGAAGTTAGAAAACCAAAAGGGAAGAACATGCTCAGCATTTCTCAAGCTCAAAGAACTGAGAAAAAAAATTTAAGACTTGAGGTGCAATATTGAAAGATTCTATGGGCAAAATATTGAATGATGCAGGAAGCATCAAAAGAAGAAGGAATACACAGAGTCACTGTACCAAAAAGAACTGGTTGATCTTCATCCATTTCAGGAGGTGGCATATGATCAAGAACCAGTGTATTGAAGGAAGAAATCAAAGCTGCACTGAAGGAATTGGTGAAGAACAAACCAAAAAACCAAACTCACTGCTGTCGAGTCAGATCTAACTCATAGAAACCCCTCCTTGGGTTTCCAAGGCAGTATCACTACAGACTCGGAAGGAAGGTTGGGCAATCCTACTTCCGTAGTGATACTGCCTCGGAAACCCAAGGAGGGGTCGTTATGAGTCGGGGCCGACTTGATGGCAAACAACAACAACAACATCACTACAGAAGTAGATTGCCCAACCTTCCTTCTGAGGAGTGGCTGGTAGGTTTGAACCACCAGCCTTCTGGTTAGCAGTCATGTGCCTTAGGCACTATACCACCAGAGCTCCTGGCGAAGAACACGGCTCCAGGAATTGACAGAATACCCACTGTCATGTTTCAACAAACAGATGCCATGCTGGAGGCACTCACTCGGTTATGCCAAGAGATTTGGAAGACAGCTACCTGGCCAACTGATTGGAAAAGACCCATATTTGTAATGATTTCAAAGAAAGGTGATCCCACAGAATGTGGAAATTATTGAACAATATCATTAATATCACAAGCTAGTAAAATCTTGCTGAAGATAATTCAAAAACAGCTGCAGCAGTCTATTTACACAGAACTTCCAGAAATTCAAGCTGGATTCAGAAGAAGATGTAGAACAAGGGATATCATTGCTTATGTCAATGGATCTTGGCTGAAAGCAAAGAATACCAGAAAGGTGTTTACTTGTGTTTTTGATTTGTTTGTGTTTTTGTTTTTGATCCACATTTGATTATGCGGATCATAACAAATTATGGCTAATATTGAGAAGAATGGGAATTCCAGAACACATAACTGTGCTCATGAGTTCGTAGACAAGGAGGCTGTCATTCAAACAGAACAAGGGGACACTGCATGGTTTAAAATCAAGAAAAGAGTGTGTCAGGGTTGTATCCTTTCACCATACTTGTTCAATCTGTATGGTGAGCAGATAATCCAAGAAGCTGGAGTATATGAAGAAGAACGTGGCATCAGGATTGGAGGGAGAAGCATTAACAACCTATGATACACTGACAACACAACTTTGTTTGCTGAAAGTGAGGATGACTTAAGGCACTTACTGATGAAGATTAAAGAATACAGTCTGCAGTATTAATTACACCTCAATAAAAAGAAAACAAAAATCCTCACGATTGGACCAATAAGCAGCATCACACTAAATGGAGAAAAGATTGAGGTTGTCAAAGACTTCATATTGCTTGGTTCTACGATTGATGCCAATGGAAGCAGCAGTCAGGACATCAGACAACATGTAGGTCTGGGCCAATAGGGTGCAAAGGACCTCTTTCAAGTCTGAAGAGCAAAGATATCTCCTTGAGGACTAAAGTGTGCCTGACCGAAGCCGTGGTATTTTCAATCACCTCATATGCATGTGAGAGATGGACAATGAATAAGGAAGGCCAAAGAAAAGTTCATGCTTTTGAGTTGTGGTGCTGGTGAAGAATGCTGAACATACCATGGACTGCTAAAAGATCTAACAAATCTGTCCTGGAGGAAGTGCAGCCGAAATGCTCCTTGGAAGTGAGAATGACCTACTTTGGTCATGTTGTCAGAAGGGACCATTCGCTGAAGAAAGATGTCATGCCTGGTAAGCTGGAGGGTTGATGAAGGAGGGGAAGGCCCTCAACGAGATGAATTGACAATGGTTGTGGCGATGGGCTCAAGTGTAGCAAGGATCATGGAGCTGGCTCAGGACCAGGCAGTGTTTCATTCTGCTGTGCATAGGGTAGCTATGACTTGGAGATGACTCGGTGGCACCTAACAACAACAACAACGTAAAGACCCAAAGCCATGTGATTATATGAAGGAAGAGCATTGCAGCTTGAGAGAATAACAAGTTCCAATATGCCCTGGTGGAAGCGTGCCTTGTGTATTCAAGAGACAGTGGGGAGGCCGGAATGGAAAAGATAGCATGAAAGAAGGGGTTAGAGATGTAGCAGGTGGTCAGTCATTTATGGCTACATCATAGAAGGATTTTGGGTTTTACTCTAAGCTTAATGAGAAATCATTGTGGGGCATAGGGACAGATTCTTACAGAGGTGTGGCATGATGACTAACATTTCAAAAGGATCCCTCTAGTGACTGTGTAGGAGCTCTGGTACTGTAGTGCCTAAGGCAGTTGACTGCTAACCAGAAGGCTGGCGGTTCAAACCCACCAGCCACTCCTCAGAAGGAAGGTTGAGCAATCTACTTCCGTGGTGATACCACCTCAGAAACCCAAGGAGGGGTCGCTATGAGTTGAGTCCAACTTGATGGCACATAACAACAACAACAGTGACTGTGTGGAGACTAGACTGAAGAGGCAAGGGCAGAAGCAGGGAGACTGGTTAGGAAGCTGCTGCCGTATCCAGGTGAGAGGTGACAGTGGCTTGGATCAAGGTGTAGCAGTAGAGTTGGGGAGAAGGGACTTCACTCTGGATGCACTTTGAAGATAAAAAGCCAGCAGGATTTCCTGATGGATTGAATATATAGGCTATGAGAGAAAAAGAACAGTCAAAAATACTTTGAAGGTTTTCATTCTGAGTAACTGGAAGACTGGGCTTGCCATTTACTGAAATGAGGAAGACTGTGAGAAGAGTAGGTTCAGGGCAGAATATCAGGAGCTCAGCCTTGGACAAGTAACTTTGGAGACATTGAGTTGGCAGCTGGACTGGGGAGACCCAGAACTGGACCTGAAACTTTGGGAGTCACCAGCATACAGATGTCATTTAAAACCTCAAACTGAATGAGCTCTCTGACAGCATCCTTCCCTGGGCTCAAGCCTGAGAGCTTTTAACCAGACTCAGTGAGTTGGAAGGGAAGTTAGGGAAAAGAGGACTCCCTTCCTTCTGACTAAGATGCTTAGGACTCCTGCTTTCTTCCCTAGGATTTGCAACCTAAGGCAGAGTCAAGTTGGGAGAAGGGAGGGCATTTAAATAAATCACTTCAAAACAAACAAACAAAATAATGTGTGAGAGATTGCACTGGTCTGAACTGGAATTGTCAGTATCTGGGAGAGACTGGAAGAGCTATAAGAACTGCTTGGGATGTAATCCAGCGTGGAGAAGACCAAGGTCCAGGAGGTTGAAAGGGGGTACTTGTGAGAAGGAATCAAGTTGCTTCCTGTTTGCTGCTAGTCATATCCAAAAACTCATTCAATAAATACAGTTTAGAGATTGCCTTGAAACTGGCTTTTCTAGCAATTGCTTCCAATTCTGCCCATAGATCTGTGGAGGGAAGGAAAGTCTTTGAACATCCTCATCAAGGGATTGAGTAAGCAGCAGTATTATTTCTGAGAATAGTCACTTCCTTTTCCTCACATTCAAATACTGTTTGGAATATTGGAATTTCAGATTTCTCTAGGAGAAAACTGGTTGTATTTTGAAATGGAGAAAAGTGGGACATGTTGACTTTAGAATACAAATAGTCCATGAAGAAGACTATAAGAAACTTGGTAGTTTTGATTTTGACAAAACCCTTTGCTAAGTTACAGGATTCTTTTCTGGGTTTTTCTAAGTGTCTTGTTAATTCCTTATGCTTTTGAGCACTTTTCTAATTTTATTTTATTTTTTTGTTCAAATATTTCCAGGGGATCCTACTGTGACTAATGTTTAGAGCTGCCCTGAGTCATGTGCCTTCCTTTCCTTACAGTTCAGGTATCTTCCTTTTGACAAATAACAGTTACCAGCTGTGATTAAAATATGGGGCCAATGCTCTAGTACTGACCCAGAAGATGGTCTTCCTGCAGGACAGATGGCACCTCTGGCATTACTCAAACCAACCATCTAAGCCCATGTTGCCTTGGCTCTGTGCCTGAGGTCAAGGGTCCAACCAACTTGTAAGTGGGCCCAGGCCAGCTTAACAGTTGGGTGAGAATGAAGAAAGCCCACAGACCATGGCGGGGCCTAAAGAGAGGCTGTGCACAGAGTGAGATTGTAGCATTTTACTATCTCTTTGAAGAGAACCTGGTACTTTAATGTGTGTGTATATATATATATATATATATATATATGACATATATATATAACATATATATAACATATATATATATATATATATATATATATATATATATATATGGTTTATCATGGGAGAGAGGCATTTAAAGAGATATTTCTGCACATCCCAGTCAAATGCTCTCAGGCATGGAATCAAGTGACAGAACTCTGAATCTCAGTTTTTATCTGAGTTAACCAAAACAGCTCCTTTGGGGCAGAAAACTGAGACTTTCCATAGTCTGATGATTTTCTCTTTCCTGTCAGATCCTGAGGGTTGAGTGAGTGTTCTCAGTTTGTGAGGTCCTGGGCAATCTGGACACTTGATTGATGGCCCCTGATGGCTCTGGCTACAGAATGGGGCTGGTGAGGCAGACTGGGCCTACAGAGCAAATGTGTCTTCAAAACTCTCCCTCTTCCCTTTTTATAGCATTTCCCTTCTCTCTCTTTCTTCTGAAAAGTGTGTGTGGCATTAATACCCTGTCTATTGTACTGCTGGGATTTTGGAGTTGTCATATCTGTTCGGTTGGCTGACTCTGGGTCCTGCCAGCCCAGTATCATGAGAGCCCTTGCAGGGGAACAGGGCTGGGACGAGAAAAAATATTGTGGGCTGATCTGCTGATCTACATTTATTTTATTCAATAGACAACATGTTTACCCGGCCAGGAAGGTTAGAAATGCATGATTTTCAATGTGCATGTTCAGAAACCCACCCACCCTCTGCCATGGAGTGGATTTTGACTCATAGCAACCATATAGGACAGAGCAGAACAGTCCAGAGGGTTGCCAAGGCTGTAAATCTTTACAGAAGCAGATTGCCTTGTCTTTCTCCCATGGAGCAGCTGATGGGTTTGAACAGCTGCCCTTTTGGTCAGCAGGCAAGTGCTTAACCATTGTGTTGCCAGGGTTCCTTTATTCAGGGACACCCGAGGAAATTTGTAGGGAAAACTAGAGGCAGTTTGCAGGGTACATGGATGGAGAAGGAAGGGAAATGGACCCTATGCAGACAGGTTGGCTGGAGCAGGGATGCTACTGATAGCAAAGGAAATGGACCCTGAAAGGCCCATGTTCTTCCTTATTCCAGTTGACAGGAAAGGAAAACAAGAGGGAAAGTTGAATTAGCTGATAGCTAAGCTTTTTTAGACTCACTTTTACCTTTGGCTCTTTATCTGAGTTTGAAAGACACTGTTTTCTTTGCAGAGAGGTGTCTGTCTTACAGTGGTTTGCAACATTCAGGAAGATAATCAAAGAACCATTTTATAGAAAATTTGGAACATAGCTGAGTCCCAGCTTCATAGGTATACCCTAGCTGGGTGTCACCTTTATAAAAGTGTTTGTGTGTATTGAAAAATACCTATACTGTAATCATAACCTTGGTTCTTTAACCTCTTTTTTGTTGTTAGCTGCCATCCAGTTGGTCCTTGACTCACAGGAACCCATGCAGAACTGAAAGAAAAGCTTCCCAGTCCTGCAGATTGGACTGTTGTGATCCATTGGGTTTTCCTTGGCTGATTTTTGGAAGTTGATTGCCAGACCTTCCTTCCTAGTCCATCTTAGTCTGGAAGCCCTGCTGAAACCTGTTCAGCATCATAGCGGCACTCAAGCCTCCACTGACAGCGAAGCGGTGTCTGCACATGAGATACATTGGCCAGGAGTCGAACGTAGGTGTCCCATGTGGAAGGAGAGAATTCCACCACTGAACCACCAATGCTTCAGCCTTGCTTTGGAACTTACTTATTTAACACGTGTACAAGCATTACTGTTTGCTAATATTACTCCTAACACTTTGCAACTGTTAACTCATTTAGTTCTCATAGCAACCCTGTGACATAGGTATTACTGTCATTCTTGTTTTTTAGATGAGATATTAAAGCAATTTCCCCAAGGTCATGTTATCTCAGGTCACACAGCTAGTGTGATGCACACTGGGATTTGAAACCTGGCCTCAGAGTCCCTGTTCTTAACCATTAGTCTTTGCTCTATGCTCTATAATTATAGCTAATTAGCAATGTGTATGCCTTCAGGCCTTTCTACCCTGTTAGATGGTGAACTGCCTATGGACAAGGATCAGGTTTGCTTTACCTGTGTTTCTTCCTACAAGCAGCACAGTGCCTGGTACCTAGTCAGCATTCAACAAACTCTTTTTTTTAACCACAACTCTTGGCTCCAGTGGCCATGCCATTATCTGCTCCATGGCACAAATTGAAATAAACAGCTTTTGTTTTTATTTTGCACCCGAGCTGCCTCTCAGACTCTTTGCCACACTCCTTCTGGGGCTCCGTGCCCTTGACTCCTCCTGCCTGTTTATTATTGCAGGAGGCAGCTCAGGAAGGAGGCAAAGCTGGCTGCCAACTAGGTGTGACCAACCTCTCAGGTCTGTTTGTTCTGGCCACAGATAACCACCCACAATGCTTTCCAAAGCAACTCCTCCCTCAAGATTTCTCTTCTCTGTCCCTAAGAAGTTGCCTAGCAACCTCCTTCTTCCTTCTCTCCCTGTGTTTCTGTGGAGTTCCGTTCTTATTTTCATCACTCCATTGCCAAGCCCCAAAACTCTCTTCTGTGTTGTTAACACATTGCATCTCTCTGCTTCATTATACCATTACCAAACTTCACATGGGCTCCATGTTCAAAACAAACTTAACATGACTTATGATGCATCCTCTCATTTTCTTGTCTTTCATAGCTTTATCGATGTCTTTGTAACACATTTGTCATATTAACCTCAAGATCAAACTAGTAGAGAAAGAGGCAAATATATTAACTACTGACTGGGATTTCCCAAGAGATTTATTCAAACCTCAGGTAACTCTTCTTATCACCTTAAAAAGAATTATATTATGTCACATTATCATATGAATCATACGACAAAGGAGCCCTGGTGGTGCAGTTGTTAAGCACTCAGCTGCTAACCAAAAGGTGAGTGGTTCAAACCTATCAGTCGCTCCATGGGAGAAAGATGTGGCTGCTTCTGTGAAGATTTACATACAGCCTTGGAAACTCTGTGGGGGCAGTTCTACTCTGTCCTACAGGGTCATTATGAGTTGAAATTAACTCAATGGCAACAGGTTTGGTTTGGTTTTATTGTGATATGATGGTTGATAGTGATGAGATGGGGTGGAATATGATATATGATACACACACACATACACACACACACATATATAGTTAACATGAAATATTTTCACTTATTATCATACCATAAGATGCTTTGCCCCACTTCAGAATCTGGAGGAAAGAAAAGCTCCCACCTCTCTCTCGAAGGCTGTCCAGCAACAAGTGGCATGGTGGTGGTTACACCTTTGCCATCATTTTGGCTGCTGTTTTAAGACAGACAACAGGGGACCCCTCACCAGACCTACCAACCCTACAAAGAAAGGTAGTTTCTCTGAAAACCTGGACTGAGACTCATTTCTTTTTAATATTGAGCTGAGACATTTACTTGACCCCTGCCCTGAATTCCCACAGGCACGTGTGCCTCTAAATGACATTAGACTGTATGTCATCTTTTAGAGAGAGGAAAATACAGGGGTCCACCTTGTTCCTGCAGCAGAAAGACATGCAGAAGATTGGCTGGTTGGGGGCCAGGGCTTTACTAAAATCAAGAAGCACACAGCCAGTGACCCTCTGCCTCTTTTGTTTTCACTTTGCAATCAACAGCTTCCAAGGTGACAAGCTACTTATAGGACTCAAAGAATCAAAAGCACTCTGATAATCTGTCAAGCTGCCTAATATGCAGAACACTCCTCAAACTCATGAGTATTTTGGAATTTTCCAACCTTGTATAACCTCAAGCTGTTATTGGGTACCATCCAGTCAATTCTGACTCATAGCCACCCCATGTGACAGCCCCTTAGGATTTTCTTGGCTGTAATCTTTACAGAAGCAGATTGCCAGGTCTTCCTCCCATGGAGTTGCTGGGTGGGTTCGAACCTCCAGCCTTTCAGTTAGAAGCTGAGTGCTTAACCATTGTGCCACCAAGCCTCCTTACCAGAACAAATAGCCTGGTGTATAACTACATTTATGTCATACTGGACTTTAAAATAAATTTTTAAAATTCTAGTCTGTATCCCTTATCTGTATTGAGGTTTGGTTTCCCAGTAAAGAAGAGGCAAATGAGGAACTGAATGAGGGGTACAGACCACACACAAGCCTGACCTTGCCTTTCCCTCTCTGCACACAGACTCACCACTTCTCTCTCTTCCATGCGTGCACATCCCATGTCTAAATCTAGATCTGACAGCAGAAGTGTAGGAGTGGGTAGGTGGGAGGAGCTGGATCCCAGTTTCACTAAAATAGTTATTACTTCTCTATCTCTTAGGCTCAGAAGACTGGGTTCTGTTAAAATCGACCCCAGGAGAGCTGGAGGACACAGAGGTGGCAGGCAGAGTGATTTCTGCACACCGATTTATGTCATACATTACAGAATTAATTCCTCACTGCAATTTTTCATTCCTGTATAATTTCTTTAAAATTCTAAGTGCTGAACTTTAGTGGAAACTTTGCTAACAGGTGCAAGTCTGGGGGAGAAATGTCTCATCACCCTTGGGAGAAAGGTAGGTATAATATTAGTTTTAGATTATTTTTATTTAATAATAACAGCTCTTTTCTCAGTGCTTCCTAAATGCCAGCCACTGAACTAAGTGCTATACATTAGTGATTTCGATTAGTTCTTACAACAAGCCTGCAAGGTTGAGTTGTTACTTTTCCCATTGCACAGATGAGGAAGCTGAGGTTCAGAGGTTAAATAACCTAAGGTGGTGGTGGTGATCCAGATGTCATATCCCAAATGTCTACTTCCAAATGACCTAAAATAAATTCTAATAGTTGATTTATTTCCTAATGCAGAAAAATCCACATCCAAAATGGAGAAATTGTTAATTTCTAACACAGGCAGCAGCATCTGGGAATTATACATCCTTGGACCTTTCAGGTGGTGCAAACAGTCTATTCTCAACTACTCACCTAAATGTGGACAGTTCGAACGATCTCAGCTGTGCCACAAAAGAAAGTCCTGGTGACCTGCTTCTGAAAAAATTACAGCCAAGAAAGCCTATGGGGCAGTTCGACTTTGTCATATGGGATTGCCAAGAGTCAGAATCGACTAGATAGCAACTAACAACAGGAAAGTTATAATGTTATTTTTAAAAAATACAACCTCTGACCTCTCTTCGCAAGCTCGTCCTAATACACTGTCTTGGGTACAAATATTTGCTTGATTCATCTAACAGATGCTCCAATGAGCCCATTTTGCCTCTATTTCTCTTTTCAATTTGTGTAATAAAAGAGGACAAGTGTGATCTCCAGATTGAGAGAGTAATTAAGGGATGATTTGGCTGCATTTTCTGCTTCACCAGCCAATGCACTGTTGTAGGCTGAATTGTGTTCCCAGAAGGATATGTTGAAGTCCTAACTCCTGTACCTGTGAATGTGACCCTGTTTGGAAATAAGGTCTTTGAAGATGTTGTCAGTTAACATGAGGTCATGCTGGAGTAGTGTGAGAACTAATCCAATATGACTGGTGTTCTTACAAAAGACGAGAAGAGCCAGAGACATCAATATAAAGAGAAGAACACCATGTTATTGAAGAGGCAAAGACTGAGGTGCAAGGCAACACCAAAGTTCGCTGGCTGTCTACAGATGCTGAGAAATAGGCAGTGAATATATTCTCCCTCAGAGCTTTCAAAAGAGATCAACACAGCCAACACCCTGATTTCAGACTTCTAGCCTCTAGGACTGTGAGACAATAAATTTCTGCTCTTATAAGCCACCCAATTTGTGGTTCTTTGTTATAGCAGCCAGAGGACTAATACAGACACTTTCCTGAGCTTTCTAACCTCAGAGGCACTGCATTTCTGTCTTTCTGAGCTACAAGGTCTGAGGACCCAGAATTTACAATCAAAGGAATTGAAGCTGGGAAAGACAGCAAGGGAGCTCTCTTTTTCTTGAGGAAACAGAGGTTGGTATCATCCCCAGAGTATATTGGGAAGATAGGGGTTGGGGTCCCAGTCAGGAACATTTCCCAACAAGGACACCAATCTGGTCTAAAGCTTTCCACACCACTACTCCCAGAATTTAAAAAATCAGGAAATGTACTCTCTGATGATGTGAAAATAAGAGGGGCATCTTTTCTTTAGCTTTTGTTTGGTTTGGTTTTTAATGTCTATTTTTGTGCATTGTAAAATTTACTACTGTTGTAAAACTTCTGACACCATCCACATAAGCACTGTTGTTGTTGTTGTTAGGTGTCAAAGAGTCAGTTTCAACTCAGAGTGAACCTCTGGACAAAAGAATGAAAAGCTGCCCAGTTCTGCCCCATCCTCATGATCATTGCCATGTTTGAGCCGACTGTTGCAGTCACTGCAATCCATCTCATTGAAGGTCTCCCTCTTTTTTGCTGACCCTCTACTTTACCATGTGTGGTGTCCTTCTTCAGGGACTGTTCCCTCCTGACAAGATGTCCAAAGTATGTGAGATGAAGTCTCCCCATCCTTGTTTCCGAGGAGTGTTCTGGCTGTACTTCTTGTAAGACAGATTTGTTGGTTCCTCTGGCAGTCCATAGTCCATTCAGTATTCTTCACCAACACTATAATTCAAACGTATCTTCTTTGGTCTTCCTTATTCTTTGCCCAGCTTTCACCTGCATATGAGGTGATTAAAAATACCATGGCCTGGATCAGATGCATCTTAGTCCTCAAAGTGATATCTTTGCTTTTTAGCACTTTAAAGAGGTATTTGCAGCAGATTTATGCAATGCATTATGTTGTTTGATTTCATGACTGCAGCTTCCATGGGCGTTGACTGTGGATCCAAGTATAATGAAATACCTGACAACATCAATCTTTTCTCCATTTATCAAAATGTTGCTTATTGGCCCAGTTGTGAAGATTTTTGTTTTTTTTATGTAGAGGTATATCCATATTGAAGTCCTCGGTCTTCATCAGCAAGTGCTTTAAGTCCTCAGAGTAAGGTTCTGTCATCTGCATATCACAGGCTGTTATTGAGTGTTCCTCCAATCCTGGGGATGTGTTCTTCTTATATCCAGCTCCATGGATTATTTGCTCAGCATACAGATTGAGTAATTATGGTGAAAGGATGCAATGCTAGCACACACCTCTCCTGATATGAAACAATGTTGACAACCCTCGTGCTGTTTGAATGACTGCCTCTTGGTCTATGTACAGGTTCCTCATGAGTACATTTAAGTCTTCTAGAGTTCCCATTCTTCATAATGTTATCCATAATTTGTTATGATTCGCATAGTTGAATGCCTTGGCATAGTCAATAAAACACGGGTAAACATCTTTCTGGTATTCTCTACCCTTGGAAAATTATAACATTCTTTGTTTGCTATGATGAAATTCTGCAAGAAGAAGATAAATAGAGGATGGTAGATTTCATAGCAGGTACAAATAGTCACTTATTAATTCATTACTCTTTGGTAAGCAATTGGGGAGACAGTAGAGAATGTCAATGACATCACTAAAGTTGGTGTCACCTAGGGCAGTACTCATGGGTCAAGCCCCTCATGGACCTCCTCCCATATCAGACCATACAGAATCCTTGTTGTTGTTGTTGTTGTTGTTATGTGCCGTCGAGAGCTCCTAGTCATAGAATAATATGTGATGAATATGTTGTAGTTGCTTAAATGTAGTATTTTTAGATAATATGGATACTAACAACAAAATTATTTTATAAAATCTTTATACATTGAATCATTATTAGTTACAATATTACTAGTAACTGAATGGAAGCCTTTTTTAATTTTTCTCCTTCTTTTCCTTTAATTACTATTTTATTCTAAAAAATTCATTGATATGCTACCAAAGGGGCAAGGAGGCTGCATCTTCTGACCACTTCTAACCCCACAAGAGGAAGACAGAATCACCATCAGTAGCCCAAAGCCTATTCCTGCGAGGCCAGACATGCTACCTTCCTCCAACCCTTTCACCAACCCTGACACCAACCAGTCCTCCCACAGCACCCACCACCTCTCTGCTGGGTTTGATAACTCGCTACAGTGGCCACATAGAACTCACAGATTATGGGGTTTATTATGGAAGCAACAGGCTGCAATTCAAGTTCAGGAATACACTCAGTCTCTCAGCCAGCTCACTGCCTCTCAGCTGACAGTCTCTCTCAGTCTTTCTCCCAGCAGCATGTGTCTCTCAGTCTCTCTCCCAGCAGTGCATGTCTCTTAGTCTGTCTCTCAGCAATGCATGTCTCTCACATCTCTCAGCCAGCAGTGAGAGATTTCTTCTGCCTCTAGGAGGGCTCCTTTTGAGCCTGGCAGAGTGGCAAACTAACCAATCCCAACATCAGAATTCTATACATCTGAGAGAGAGTGAACTTCCCAGAAAATTACTTTGTGCTGCTCCCAAAAGAAATACCCCAGGTGGATAACTTTAACAATCAGGAGCTACTCAGTTGCTCACAGCAAATTCCACAACAGTTTACAAAGACTTATGGCTAGAAAAGCCACACTATGTAATTTCCTATACCACATATGGGTTCACAAATACTAATTACAATAATATTATATCTGAAACACCAGGAAATTTGACAAAATCAGTGGATGTAAAAACAGCAGCAGCAATGAAAAAATAGCATGTGTTTATAGCACATGCAGATGAAACCACATGATTTGAAGTGTCATTATAATTGGATAATAGTGACACCCTTGAATGGAGCACAGTAGAAGGCACAAAAAGTAAATTAGCATAGAGTTTTAGCCTTATAGATATGTTGATACATGTAATCCGGGTTTACAAAAAACATATTAGTTGTTATAACTAACTATAGGGATAGTTTTATTAAAAATAATAAATTTCTTCTGAAACACAGCACAAAAATTTTATAGACAGTCATTTTGGTATCACCTCCTCTGACGGTTTCATCTGGTGTGGTTTGCACCCTACACACTCCTCTAGTGACACCACTGATAAATGTTTTAGTATTTTTAAAGTTAGGCTGATGTAATGAATAGACCCAAGCAGAAAATGGCTCAAGACATGTGTCTTTATCATGTAACTGTCCTGGGAGAGAGCCCAGATTCAGGGATCAGTTGCCCTCAGGTCCCTTCCCTTTCTGGCTTCATATTCCCAAAAGCCTCATCATCATCTAAAATTAGCCAAAGTTGGGAGAAGAGGCATGAAGTAGCAAGTATGGAGATCTTTTCCAGTCAGGAAGTGGCACCCATCACTTCTGTTCATATTCCACTGGAGAGACTTGGGTCATGTGGCCACACATAACTGCAAGGGAGGTTGGGAAATATCGTTTAGCTTTGTGCCTAAAGAAGGTAAGAACAAATATTATTTAACAACTAGTGATGACTTTCCACAGAAGATGATGGGACTATACCATAGGAAGACTGAGAATTGGTGAAACAAGGAACAGTACCTCTGAATAAACCATGATTATAAACAATGAGTTGCTGCAGTCTAAACAGAGTCTCTGGAAAAAAATTATGAAGTGAAAAAGCAAAGGACTTCAGATTCCACAAATGGAGTTGCCAGCCACAAACAGAAGACCTGTCTTTATCTGGATACAAGGTGAAAAAATGCTGTTGGGTGCCCAAGGAGTGTCACCATCAGTGATACTGTTTTCTGGCACTTAGGATACCTTCTTGGTCTACCTCACACTCTTCCCAAGGGGAAATTGCTCAACTCAGTTCTTGATGAATACACAGGTATGCATCACTTAATGGCCACATTACATTCTGTGAAATAGAATGTTATGTAATTTGAATGTTGTGTGAATGCCATATTATATACAGGCAGTCCCTGTACAATCCATCGTTAAACCCCATAAAACCTGTTATATTAGAACCTTATGGGAGCAGTCTTGTGAGCAGCCATCTAAGGAACAACTCTCATTTTCTCCCCTTCTGGAGAAAGAAGAATAAAGAAAATCAAAGATGCATGGAAACAATTAGTCCAAAGAACTAATGGACCCCCATGAACCTCTGCTTCCAAAACCAAGAGACCAGAAGAACTAGATGATGCCCAGCTACTACTACTAACTACTCTGAAAAGGATCATATTAGAAGGTCCTTGATAGAGCTGAAGGAAAATGTGGAATAAAACTCAAAATAATTAAAGACCAGGCTCACTGGTCTGATAGAGACTGATCGAACACCTGGGACTGTGGCCCTTAGTCATCCTTCAAGCCTGGAACTGAACTCACTCCTGTGGTTCAACTTTCAGCCGAATAATAAGTCTCTAAGATGAACAATAATCTAGGGAGGTACTCACTCCTTAGAAAAAATCAACCATTCAAGATCCCAGGGCAGCATTTGCCCAAGGACAAAGCTCAGAAGGTAGGAAGGGATAAGAAAGAGGGAGAAATGGAAACTGGAAACAGGGAGAAAGTGGAATGAGTGCCGTTAAATTGTGAGGATTACAATCAATAACAGGGAACAAAATATGTATGAATTGTAGAATGGAAAACTGAATTGCTCTGTCAACTTTCACCCAAATCAAACAAAAATCTTAAAAAAAAAAAAAAAACTTTCTGGGAACCTGGTGGACTATGCCTGAGAGTTATATCCACTGGATACCAGAGGCCAGCCTTGCTGGGTGTGTGACTGGGCAGGATGAGGACTGTGCTGGCAGCCAGATTGGGACTTGGCACACATCAGGGCACAGGGCAAGAGGTGGGTGCATGGTAGGAAGCAGAGAAGTGGCAGTAGTGAACCGGTGAGGGTTGTGGATACAGGATTGTGGCTGATGGTGGCAGCCCTGGCTGCTATGGCCCTGCTGGTGTGGTCACTTTCTGATCATGTGTAGTCACTGCTGCCACACTGAGCCAGGAGCCCATGAGCACCCCAGGCTGGTGTACCACCCAAGCCCATGGCAGGAGTGGAAGAGCCCTGGCAGGTGCTGCTCTGCACCAGGTGTAAAAGACTGCACACTTGGGCTGGAGAATGAAGCCAGGAAGAGAGGAAGGAGGAGGTGAAAGAAGAGGCACTGCAGGGATTGGCATGTGCCCTGGAGTCCTGTTGCTCATTCACTCTGGGAGTTTGGTGTCTTTAAAACCATTAGGAGGAAAAGTGAACAAAAGGAGAACTGTTTCCCTTTAAAAAACAAACAACATGGGACCATTGATGAGTATGAAGTTGGACATTGCCTGAACAGAAATAAGCCACACATACGTATGTGTACTTCAACTACATTGTCTATACACCAGCCATCTGTCAGTATGACATCCTGTGGTAGAGCTTATGTGTTGTTATGATGCTGGAAGCTACCTATGCATTAGTATTTCAAATACCAGCAGGCTCACCCATGGTGGACAAGTTTCAGGGCTGCTCCTAGACTAGGATAGAGTAGGAACAAAAGCCTGGCTATCTACTTTTGAAAATTAGCCACATGGCTCACAAGAAGATACTATCTGATACAGCATTGGAAGATGAGCCCTATGGATTGGAAGGAACTCAATATACACAGTGGCTGCACAATTGTGAAGAGGGTGCAGAACTGAGTTGATTTCATTCTGTTGTACATGAGGTCTCTGTAAGTAGCAGCCGACCTGAGGGCAACTAACCACAATAACAGGAGCTCTGGTGGCGTAGTACCTAAGGCATTTGACTGCTAACCAGAAGGCTGGTGGTTCAAACTCACCAGCCACTCCTGGGAAGGAAGACAGGGCAATCTACTTCCGTAGAGATACCGCCTCGGAAACCCAAGGAGGGGTTGCTATGAGTTGGAATCGACTCCATGGCAGTGAGTTTGGTTTTGGTTTTGTTTAACTACAACAACAACAAACATCATCTGTGGGTGGGGGAGAGGAGAGCGCTGCTATGAAGAAGAGCTATATAGGGGCAATGGATAGGATAAAAGACAGGAATGTAGATGCTCAACACTTCTGAAGATTCATTCATTTCTTAAACTCACATGGAAAACTATCGGATTATCTAGATCTGAATTATGAACCTTAAATTTACTATCTGTAGACTTTTAGAAGGCAGAATTTCGAAGATGCCCCCCAAGATTCAAGACCATGGGTGTACACACCCTGTATAAACCCCTCCTCCAAGTATAGGTGGGACCTATAAATATGATGGGGTAATACTCTCTTGATTAAGATCAAAACCAAGCCCATGGCATTTCCAAGGCTGTAAATCTTTATGGAAGCAGACTATCTCATCTTTTCTACTGCAGAGTGGCTGATGGGTTCGAACTGATGACCTTATGGTTAACAGCAGAATGCCTTAACCAGTGTACTACCAGAGGTCCTTATTTCCTTTGCTTAGTTTGCCTTAAATGGCAAAAGTGCTAGGATAGTCACTCCCATTACACTATATTATCAGAGACTGGAGAGAGATTGTCTGTCTGACTTTGAAGTAAGCTGTCATGTTGATAGAGGACTGTGTGATTAGGACCCAAGGGCAGCCTCTAGGAGCTGAGAATGACACTTGTTTACAGCCAAGAAACAGGAACTTCACCCCTACAACTACAAGGAAATGAATTCTGCCAACAAACAATCTTGCAAACTTGGAAGAGAACTCCAAGTCTCAGATAAGATCATAACCTCGGTCAACACCTTGATTTCAGCCCAGCGAGGCCCTAAGCAGAGGACTCAGCCAACCCATCTGGGTCTCTTGACCCACAGAAGTGTGGTTACAATAAATTAGTGCTGTTTTAAGCTGCTAAGTTTGTAGTAATTTGTTACACAGCAGTAGAAAACTAGTACAGGATCTTTGGACAAGTCACAAAGTTTCTGAGCCTCCAGCTTTTTTATTACTGTTGTCAATCTCTAAAATGGACATTCCTTCTAGAGGTATTGTTGGAATCACATTCAATAATGTATTGAAAAGTGCTTTATAAATCATCAAGTTATCAGCATTGGTAAAAAGGGTTTATTAATAATAGACAGTGTATTAGAGCTTAAATTCTAAAGCACTTGGTTTTGTGGAAGGCTGTGGTCTGCAGTGGGAACCCTGACTCCATCTGGAGGCTTGGCATAAATTTCAGATGCAATTTGGGTTCTTTCTAAAGATTAAACCAGCATTGTGGCTATGGATAGACAAGTTCCAAGACAAACCCAGGGAGGGGCAGTTTACTCTTCAGGAAGAGTATGATTGAAAGTAGATTATACTCACACAAAGAACTAGGGAACAGGCCTGAGTTGTCCTTTTCTGATTTAAATTAAGGTTGGGGTCTTGGTATTGTTTGGTAGCCACCTTGTGGCTGAGGCTCAAGCTGCATGGTCATGAGTTAGCCTGTCTGGAAGACACCACCTAGCCAGGTAGACAAGGCCTAGAACCAATCCTGTAACCCTTTTCCATCATTTCCCAATCATGGTCTTTTCCCTTTTTCTGTAGTTCCTCCTGCAACAGTGACAAATCGATCTGCTGCCAATGATTTTGTGATCATTCCCCCTTTTTTTTTTTTTCCCCAAATCTTATATAATTAGCCTCATGGCCATGACTCAGCAGACTCCATTCAGCTTTCTGTACTGTGTACATGCTGATGGTTTCCCTTCTCCTGAATGATTGTCTTTGTTTTGTCTTTGTCCTGTCCAAGACTTAATAAATGTGTCTCTATTGAGTCTGTTTGAGTCTGGGGTCTCTTTTCCCCTATTACAACAGTAATAGCATAAATTAACATTGAAGGAAAAAAAAAAACCAAGGAACTAAGCATTTGTTTTTAAAAAGTATATCTCATTAGTGTTTATTTTTAGAAATCGTTCTGGTCTTTCCTGCTCCTTAATGATCTATTTTTTCCTCCTTAGCAATCAGAGTTAGCAAGGCCTTCTGGCGTGAGATTCAGTGTGATTCTGGGTATGCAAATCAGAATGTCTCTGCAATGGATTGCATTGTGCAAGTTATTCCTATTTAGGAAGTAGCTGCAAGAAGATTTTGAACATATTCTGCCCTCCAGTCAAGAAGTTCCAAATCTTCTTGCTCTTTGCAGTGAAAATAAGAACTGAAAGACAAGACAAAAAATCAACAGAAACTATCACTGTCATCACAACACATTAGTTGAAAAAAACAAAAATCCATAGTCCTTAAGTTGATTCCAATTCATAGCAACCCTGTAGGAAAGAATAGAACTGTCCCATAGGTTCCCAAGGCTGTAGTTTTTATGAAAGTTAGACTGCTACATCTCTCTCCCAGTTAACAGCTGGTGGGTTTGAACCACTGACCCTTCAGTTAACAGTCAAGTGCTTAACTATTGCACCACCAGGGTTCTTTATATTAGCTGAATGATCTTTTCATTTGTAAAATCCCCCAAGGCTCTATTTGGCTGAATGTAGATATAGAAACAAAAAGATTTGAAGAAAAATTGGGGGGTAGAAAGAGAATATTCTCATTGGTAGGTCAACAAGCTATTTTTTTAGAATGATCAAAGAAATGAAAATTCCCATCCTTCCTGTTGAGGAATTTGTAGTCTTAGTTAATAAGTTACAATGGTCCAAAAACCTTGGAAAATATCTACAAAACAATTAACCAATGTTTGGAAAATCCACAAGCATGTTAAATCCATATGCCTAGACTACACAGAGTAAAGGAGCTCTGGTAGCAAGGTGGTTAAAGCATTTGGTGGCCAACCTACCGGTCCAAGGTGCGAACTGCTCCATGGGAGAAAGATGAAGCAGTCTGCTTCAGTAAAGATTTACAGTCTTGGAAACCCTATGGGGGCAGTTCTACTCTGTCCTATAGGGTTGCTATGAGTTGGAATGGACTTGATGGCAGTGCATTTGGTTTGATTTTATACAGAGTAAAGATATATTGTTAATGACATCTCATATTTGCATAGTGATTTTAAACATTCAAATCACTTTAACAAACACTACATGTCTGTTAGAATGACTAAAATTGAAAAGATCAACCATATCAAGTCTTGGGGAATATGTGGAGGAACTAGAACTCTCAAACATTGGTAGTGGGAATGCAAAATAGTGTGGAAAACAGTTTTATCAGTTTCTTAAAATGTTACACATGTGCTTACTCTATGATCCAGCCATTCTACTCCTAGGTATTTACCCAAGTGAAAAGAAAGCATATGTCCATGCAAAAATTTGCTCACAAATATTGATAATAGCTTCATTTGTAATGGCTCCAAACTAGAAACAACCCAAATGTCCATCAGCAGGTGAATGGATAAGCAAACAAACTATGCTATTTCCACACAACGGAATTCTACTCAGAAATAAAAAGGAATGAACTACTGGTACATGATACAAAATGGATGAATCTCAAAATAATTATGTTGCATAGAAAAAGCCAGGAAAAAAAGAGTACCTACTTAGTGAATTAATTTATGTTAAATTCTAGGAAATGTAAACTATTCTAGGATGACAGAAAGCAGATCAGTAATTGCCAGGGGATGGAGGGATTACAAAGGGCATGAGGAAACTTCTATGGTGATGGATGTGCTTATTATCTTGATTGTGGTGATAGTTTCACAGGTATGTTTATATGTCAAAACTTAACATCGTGCACTTTAAATATGCACGCTTTACTTTATAGCAATTATAATTCAACAAAACTGTTAAGAAAAAAAAAGCATATTTTAACACGTTATTGAAATTTGATTGTCATAATAAACTTCTGAAGCTATTAGGGCAAATATTTTAATCTTCAGATAGGAGAACTAAGGTTCCAAAAGATTTAAGTTAGGATTAGAATCTCATCTATTCCAGGCATATATTTGCTACCTGGAGCTGTCTGAATAATTTCTAAAATGTCCCCATTCATTCTTACTTCATGCCATACTTCTTGTCTTTATGACAGTGGTTCTCAAAGTGCAGTCTTGGAACCCCTAGAGATCCCTAAGACCTTTCAGGGGTCTGTTGGGGGCAATACTATTTCCCCAATAATGCTAAGATGATGTGGTGGTTAAGGTTGTATGTCAACTTGGCTAGGCTTGGTTTTGAGTGGCTGGACAGCTGGATGTGGTTGTTCCCCATGATGAGACTGGTAATCAATTCCATGGTAAAACCTGCTGTGAGCAGCTGAGTAGCTGCCTTAGGGATGTGGTCTGCTTCCAGTATATAAAAAGAAGCTTTGAGAAAGGTCTCTAGCTTTTTGGCAAGCTTGGATCCTGTATTTAGATGAATCTTCATTCTGCAGCCTGCCATGATGCCTGCTGATCTTGTGACTGTTTCTGGACTTGAATTATTGGCCTGCCATGTTGCTTGATAATCTTGGGACTATGCCATTTTACTTGCCAACTTTGGGTTTGTCTGCCTCAGCAGACAGCAGCAACCTAAGTTAAGAGATGCCTCCAGCTTCAGCGGTCCTGAGCAAGAGGCAGAACAGAAGCCCAAGGTTGAGGGACTTTCACCCAGTCCTTAGAGCTGGAACTTGAACTCACTTATAGCCTCCTAAACTGTAATAGAATAAGCTCCTGTTTGTTAAAGTCATCCACTTGTGGTATTTTCCGTTAGAGCAGCACTAGATAACCAAAACAGATGATATTGACCTTTTTCTTTGTGTTGACATTTGCCTGCATGGTGCAAAACAGTGGTGAGTAAAACTGTTGGCAACAGACTATAAATCATGACTGTGGCATCAAAGTGCACAAATAGTCATTGTATTCTTAACTGAGAACTCACAGTAAAATAAATAAAAATAAAAAACACAACCAAAAACCATTTTCATTTAAGAACATCTTTGATAAAGGAATAAATATAATTAATTTTATTAATTCTCTACCATTGACTATAAGCCTTTTTTAAAAATTTAATTTATTTTATTCCCTTCACCCAAGTTAATATGTGTCTGCCCTTTAGTTCCATTTCAGTTCACTAATTCCTAGGACAGCAATCTTTATACATTCCATTTCATTTTTGACGACTTCCAATTTTCCTAGATTCCTATTTTGTATATTCCATTTCCAATCATTAATAGATATTTGTAACTGTTTCTTCTCATTTTGAATCCCATAACATCAGCACACAAATGGCCTGAATACTTTAATCCATTCACATCACTAAGTTTGACTCTACTTCGAGGAGGCAGCTCTTCCCAAGTTGTATTTTGGGTGCCTTCCATCCTGATGGTAAAAAGTACCAGCTGGCAAAGTCCTATTCATTTGTCAAGAACTAAAACTCTCTTCTAATAGGGATTCACTTAGCGATGTAACCAACTCTTATAGAGGTAGTTAGTCCTTTCTTTTTTCAATTTATCCATGAACTTCTGAGTCAGGCAGACAGATGTGCCTGACCTAAGCTGTGATATTTTCAATTGCCTCATATGCATGCATGTGAAAGTTGGACAATGAATAAGGAAGACCTAAGAATTGATGCCTTTCAATTATGGTGCTGGTGAAGAAAATTGAATATACCATGGATGGCCAGAAAAATGAACAAATATATCTTGGAAGATGTACAGCTAGAATACTCCTTAGAAAGGAGGAAGGCGAAACTTCATGTCACGTACTTTAGACACGCATCAGGAAGGACCAGTTCCTGGAGAAGGACATCATGCTTTAAACTAGAGTGTCAGTGAGAAAGAGGAAGACCCTCAATGAGATGGATTGACACAGCGGCTGCAACAATGGGCTTTTAACATAGTAATTGTGAGTATTCTGGTTACCTAGCACTGCTCAGACAGGAATATACCACAAATGGGATGCCTTAACAAACAGGAGTTTATTCTCTTACAGTTTGGAAGCTTTAAGTCCAAGTTCAAAGTGCCAGGCTGTAGGGGATGGGTGAAAGCCCCTCAACCTTGGGGTCCAGCTCTGCCTCCAGCTCCCAGCCCACTGAAACTAGAGGCTTTTCTTCACTCAGACAGCTGCTAGCTGCAGAGGCTGCCAAGCCCAAGGTTGACAAGTAAAAAGGCACAGTCCTGATGTTACCAAACCACGCAGCAGGCCATTAATTTAAGTCCATTGTAAGTCCCAAGGTCAGCAGAGCAACAACACGGCTACATGCAGGGTCCAAGCATGCTATAAGGTAGAGACCATTCCCAAGGCTTCTCCTTATATACAGGAAGCAGACCACATCCCAAAGGCAGTCACTCAGCTGCTTGTGGTAGATCCCACCATGGAGTTGATTGCCAGTCTCATCATGGGAAATAACTACCACCAGCTGCCCAGCCACTCAACCAGGCCCAGCCAAGTTGACACACAAACATAACTATCACAGTGAGGATGATGCGGTACCATCATCATTCTTTTGTATGAAGGGTCCCAGTGAGTCAGAACCAACTTGACAGCAGGCACCAACAACAGCAACATCCCCTAGTTAGTGTGGTTTACCCTCCTTCCCCTACTCATCCCTTGGAACCATCAAATAATATTTCTTTCTTTTTTTGTGTGTGAAGCCCTTTTCTTGACTTTTTATAGTAGTGGTCTCAGACATTATTTGTCCTTTTGTGATTGACTAATTTCACTCAGCATTATGTCCTCTAAGTTCATCCATGTTATGAGATGTTTCATAGATTCATCATTGTTTGAATACAAGTCTTTTAATATTCTGTGTGGCAAAATGGGAAGCATGCAAAAAGCCCTTATGTTGCATGTTAAATTACAATGATTGCCTCAAGGAATAGTACTCGTATTCTTTGAGCTACAAGCTGAACTAGTCACTCTTTTTTTCATGGATCATCATTTCTATTTGAAAGAAGAGCTGACTAAATATGGTTATCCAGATTTGGTTAGACATTTTCTCAAAAATGAACAAATTGAGTCTTTCATTGCAAAGAAGCAGTACTTACTGTCAATGATAAAATTTGAGCTTTCAAGCAAAAATTAGAACTTTGAAAACTGTTGACAGCTTCCCGATACTTAAAGATTTCCCTGATAAATCCAGTGATGATGTTAACAAATGTAATTTTTAAGAACTGTATAATGAAAAATGTTAATATCTGGAAGATCTACATAATTAGCAAACCAATATTTTCCAAATGATCAATGATATCATATTGTAACATGATATGATAAAATATTCATGGATGAACAATCCATTCCAACTGGATTCAAAGCAGACCAATGAATTTTAATGGAACAGAGTGTGAAATGTTCACGGATACAGTTTCATATTCCACATTGCACCTGATCTCTTCCACTTGTATTGTTTTAGTATGGTATTGAAGAAAAATATTCACAATTGTCTATAAAGACTATAAAATACTCCTCCATTTTCCAACTATATACCTGTGTGAGGTTGGACTTCCTTCAAATATTTCAATGAAAACAACATTACAAATGATATATGACTCCAACTGTCTTCTGTTAATCTAAATATTAAAGACGTTTGCAAAATGTAAAACAATGCTTCTTCTCGCTACATTTTTTTGTTTGTTTTGGAAAATATAATTATTTTTCATTAAAAATATGTCATTTGTGTTAACACATAATGGGTTTGTTATGGTTATTTTAAGTGAATTAATACATAAATGCTTAACTCTCTCAGTTTTAATTTCTAACACAGTAGACAGTGATAGCCATAACCCATATAAACAAAGGCTCTTTGGAATCTTTTCTAGTTTTTATGAGTTTAAAAAAGATTTTTAAGAGTTTAAAAAGGGTTTCTGAAACCAAAACCTCTGAGAACTATTACTCTTTGGTAACAAGAGAACAGCTTTGAACTAGACTCCAGGCAGAGTGGAATGACCCAAATACCTCCCTATGTTGCAGAGTGATCACTGTGTAAGAGTCATCCAGTCTCTTCCAGAGCCCCAGGTAACCTTGGATCTCTGTCAGTACCAGCACATAGAAAGTGTTTCATAAATATTTACTAAATAAACTCAAATCCTAACCCAAACCCACTGCCATAGAGTCTATTATAACCCTATAGGACAGGGTAGAACATCTCCATTGGGTTACCAAGGCTGTAATTTTTTACAGAAGCAGATTGTGTCATCCTTCTCCTGTGGAGCACCTGGTGGGTTTGAACCACTGACCTTTTGTTTAGCAGCTGAATGCTTTAACCACTACACCATCAGTGTTCTTTTTACCAAAAAAAAAAAAAAAAAAAGAATGTATAAATAAATGGCCCTCCTCTCTTTGTCACTTAAACAGGCCACTCAAGACAATATTATTTATGAAACTCCTACTCAATGCTAGACACTGTTAGATAACTTCACCTATTACCTTTCTTCACACAACAGCATGAGTCACACAGCTAGAAAGTAGCAGTGCTGGTATTGAATCTATGTCTGTTGGGCCCTCAAACTCATATTCTTTCCACCGTGGCATCTGTGGATTTAGATATGTTTACCTGGTGTTGAATATACAGCAAGCTATAGGTGATGTTTGCGTTATTGTTGTTTTTATAGTTGTTAGGTGCCCTTGAGTCAATTTCAACTCATAGAGACCCTACGTAAAACAGAATGAAACAATGCCCAACTTTGTACCATCCTCAAAATTATTGCCTTGCTTGAACCCATTGTCTCAGCCACTGGGTCATTCCATCTCATTGAGTGTCTTGCCGGTTTTTGCCGACCCTCTATTTTACCAAGTGTCTAGGTTTTCTAGTGCTGCTATAACAGAAATACCACAAATGGATGGCTTTAATTTATTCTCTTACATTTTAGGAAACCAGAATTCCTAGTTCAGAGTGCAAGCTCTATGGGCTGGGTGGTGACCCATCGACCTTGGGCTTCAGCTCTGCCTCTTGTGCCAGGCTCACTGGAGCAAGCTAAAGGCTTCTTCTGACTCACATAGCTGCTGGCTGCTGAGGATGATGAACCCAAAATTGACACATAAAATGGCAAAACCTCCAAATCAGCAGGAAACATGGCAGATCACTGGTTATCCAAATGTGCCAAAAAGCTCAAGGCCTTTCTCAAAGCTTCTCTCTATATACTAGAAGGAGATCAAGGTCAAGGTCTCACAGCAGATTCCACCATGGAGGTGATTAAAATCTCATCATGAGGAATAACTACATCCAGCTACCAAGAACTCAAAGCCACTGCCCTGCCAAGTAGACATATAATCTTAACAATCACACCAAGCATGATATCCTTCTCCAAGGACTGGTCTCTTCTGACAACATAGCCAAAATATGAGAGACAACTACTGTTTTCTACCTTGGTGTTCTATGTGTTGTAAAATTCTAAGTCTTCTAAAGAGGTCACTCAAGATGGTCCTTGAAGGTTGAGAAAGATTTCAACAGATGAACATGTGGGGTGAGAAGGGAAGACAATCTATCCCTTTGGTTCTGGAAAGCCACATTTGGAGAAACTATCAACCTCCCCCCTTTCTTTTAGCACAAATTTGTAAGCAAAATATGAGAGACAAAGACCAGCCATTCTCTCTTCTAAGGAACACTTTGTCTGTGCTTCCTCCAAGACAGATTTGTCTGTTCTTCTAGTAGTCCATGTTACATTCAATATCCTTTGCCAGTACCACAATTCAAGTGTATCAGTTCTTCTGTGGTCTTTCTTATTCATTGTCCAGTTTGCATATGCATATGAGGCTATTGAAAATACCATGGTTTGAGTCAGGCACAGCTTAGTCTTCAAAGTAACATTTTAGCTCTTAAACACTTTAAAAAGGCAGTGCCTAAGACATTTGACTGCTAACCAGAAGGCTGATGGTTCAAACCCACCAGCTACCCCTCAGAAGGAAGACTGGGCAATCTACTTCTGTAGAGATACTTCCTCGGAAACCCTAGGAGGGGTCGTTATGAGTCGAGATAGACTCCACAGCAGTGAGTTTGGTTTTTTTGGGTTTTGTGACAGATTTGCCAAATGAAATATATTATTTGATTTCTTGACTATCGTTTCCATGGTCATTGATAGTTGATCCAATTAAAATGGACATCAATCATTTCTCTACTTATCATGATGTTGCTTATTGGTCCAGTTGTGAGTATTTTTGTTTTCTTTATGTTGAAGTATAAGCAATACCGAAGGCTGTAGTCCTTGATCTTCCTCAGTAAGTGTTTCAAGTCCTCTTCACTTTCAGCAAGCAAAATTGTGTCATCTGCATATCTCAGGTTGTTAATGAGTCTTCCTCCAATCCTGATGCTGCATTCTTCTTCATATAGTCCAACTTCTCAGATTATTTTTGCTCAGTATACAACTTGAGTAAGTATTGTGAGAGGATACAACCCCTGACACACATCTTTCCTGATTTTAAGAAATGTAGTATCTTCTTGTTCTGTTTAAACAATTGCCTCTTGGTCTATGTACATATTCCTCATGAGCACAATTAAATATTCTGGCATTTCCATTCTTCCCAATATTATTCATAATTTGTTATAGCCCACACAGTTGAATGCCTTTACATAGTGAATAAAACACAAGTAAACATCTTTCTAGTATTCTTTGCTTTCAGCCAAGATTCATATGAAATCAGCAATGATATCCCTCATTCCATGTCCTCTTCTGAATCCACCTTGAATTTCTGGCAGTTTCCTGTTGATCTACTGCTACAATTGTTTTGAAATTATCTTCAGGAAAATTTTAGTTGTGTGTGATATTAATGATATTATTTGATAATTTCCACATCCTGTTGGATCACCTTTCTTTGGAATGGGCATGAATATGGCCTCTTCCAGTTGGTTGGCCAGGTAGCTGTCTTCCAAATTTCTTGGCATAAACAAGTGAGCACCTCTAGCATTGCACCTGTTTGTTGAAACATATCAGTGAGTATTCTATCTATTCCTGGAGCTTGGTTTTTGCCTTTTATGCAGTGCACTTTGGTCAATACCATAGTTTTTGATCATATGCCACATCCTGAAATGGTTGAAACCAATTCTTTTTGGTACAGTGACTCTGTGTATTCCTTCCATATTCTTTTGTTTCTTCCTGCATAGTTCAAAATTTTGCCCATCAACTCCTTCAACATTGCAACTCAAGGCTTGAATTTTTTTATTCAGTTCTTTCAGCTGGAAAAATACCAACACTGTTCTTTCCCTTAATTTTCCAATTCCAGGTCTTTGCACATTTCATTATAATAGTTTACTTTGTCCTCTCAAGCTGCCCTTTTGAAATCTTCTGTTCAGCTCTTTTACTTCATCATTTCTTCCATTTGCTTTAGCTACACTTGCCCGCTAATCAGAAGGCTGGTGGTTCAAACCCACCCGCCACTCCTCGGAAGGAAGGTTGGGCAATCTACTTCCTTAGTGATACCACCTCGGAAACCCAAGGAGGGGTTGCTATGAGTCTGGTCTGACTCGATGGCACATAACAACAACAAACAACTCTCCTTTCAAGAACAAGTTTCAAAATCTCTTCTGACATCCATTTTAGTTGTCTCTTCTTTTCCTGTCTTTTTAATGACCTTTTGCTTTCTTCATGTCTGATGTTCTTGATGTGATCCCATAACTCCTCTGGCCTACAGTCACTGGTGTTCAATGCACAAAATCTATTTTTCAGATAGTCTCTAAATTCAGGTGAGATTTACTCAAGGTTATATTTTGGCTCTTCTGAATTTGTTTTAATTTTATTCAGCTTTAACTTAAACTTGTGTGTGAGCAATTGATGGTCAGTTTGATAGCTGGTCCCTGGCCTTGTTCTGACTGATAATATTGAGTGCCATTGTCTCTTTCCACAGAGTTGATTTGATTCCTATGTATTTCTTCTGATGAGGTATGCATGTACACAGAGTTTATTTGATTCCTATATATTCCTTCTAATGAGGTACACATGTCTTTTATGTTGTTAAAAAAAGGTATTTGTAATGAATAAGTCATTGGTCATGAAAAATTCTATCATGCAATCTCCAGTGCTATTTCTACCACCAAGGTCACATTTTCCAACTACTGATGCTACTTCTTTGTTTCCAAGTTTTGCCTTCCAATCCCCAGTAATTATCAGCACATCTTGATTGCATGTTTGGTCAATTTCAGATGCAGAAATTGGTTTGAAAAAAAAACCAAAAAACTTCAATTTCTTCATCTTTGGCTTTAGTGGTTGGTGGGTAAATTTGATTAATAGTAGTATTAACTGATCTTCCTTGTAGGCATATGGATATTCACCTGTGGGAACAGCAGGGAAAGACTGTCTGATATAGTGCTAGAAGATGAGCCCCTGAGGTGGGAGGGCATTTAAAATACGATGGGGGAAGATCTGCCTCCTCAATGTAGAGTCAACCTTAATGATGTGGCTGGGTTAAAATTTTTGGACCTTCATTTGCTGATGTGACATGACTTAAAATGAGAAGAAACAACTGCAAACATTCATTGAGACTGGAATGTGCAATGTATGAAATGAATCTAGGAAAACTGGAAGTTGTCAAAAATCAAATGGAATGCATAAAGATTGATATCCTAGACATTAGTGAGCTGAAATGAATGGGTATTGCCATTTTGAATCAGATAATCATATGATCTACTATGCTTGGAATGACAAATTAAAGAGGAATGGTGTCACATTCATCATCAAAAAGAACATTTCATGATCTATCGTGAAGTTTAGGTTTTAGACAATATAATTTTATCTGACCAGAAAATAAGATTGAACCAAATCATAAAGACAAGTCTAGGTAGATAGGTAGATGGTCAATAGGAAGGGTGAGAGGTTATTAACATTTTCGGAATGGCCTATCACGATCACCACCTACTTTTATTTCGCTAGTCATCACATCTTCTGCATTACAAGAATTCTTGGACAATTTATCAAAAAAAAGCACCTTGTTTTCTTAAGGGTGAGGTTCAACCTCTCAGATTTTAAGTGAAAGGAATAGATAAGTTCATAGTAAAGAGACAATGACTCAGTTGCTTACATCTCCGTGGCAAGCATTATCTAATATAATTTACCAGAAATTGTTGTCATTGTTGCTTGTCTTCTAGCCGCAGTGTGGCACTCAGAATGAAGTGTTACCATGGTGCCTCTGATCTTTTACAATTTTTCCTTTTGTTCTGTTTTACTTGGTAAATATTTTCTTGCGATGCTCTTAACCTAAAATAAAACAGCAGAAGACTGAATCCCTAAGTGACCTTTAGCAGTCTTGCCACTGTTGGATGACTAATAAGTTAATTAAGCTTCCTGTTAATTAACTTTAATAATTAGCTTTGATATGGTCCTACCAAATGGTTATTACCTTGGTTATGGACTGTTAGCTCAGCCTGTCAATCAGAACGTGTGTCCAGGTTGCGAAGGGGCAACTTGACCCTATTTGGCAAGAAATATAGAACTTCACCAGATGCCTTTATCTTTGAGACAGCAGCTCTCCAGAAATGGAAGGACCATTTGCCTCCAGTCATGTGAAGTCCAAACTTCTGGTCTTCATAAGGTATCTCTATTTTAATGAGGCATTGGCAGAGTGAGTCATCCTGTCTTAATTTAAATCTACTTCCAAAAGGCAGATCTGGTTTTAAAAAAAAGAAAGAAAGAGTTGACAGATTTCTGAGCCCCCCCCCCACACACACGTTTTAAAGGAAGCTTTCTTCTTTTAGAAAGACTGACTCATACAGAAGCCATCAATGGTAAATCAGTGCCTACCTTAGGATTCTGTTTAAAGTAAACTACTTCCCAGCCCCACACTTGTTTGGCTTGTCCATACCTAGAGATTCTATCTGTCCTGCAAGGATGCAAACAGAATAAGCCAATGAATAATGAACGTGAACTTGAAAGCAGCATGTAGCTTTCTGTGGCCACAACACTCTGCTAATAACTTTTAGAACTGCTTGATGTCAGGCTGCACATGGAGTAGAGATGATACTTGTCAGCTAATTTGGTTTTTAACACCCTGAACATCCTGACTGCTCTGAGGTTTTTCCATAGCCAAATTATCTTGCCTGTTAAATTTGTAATGTATTTAGGGAGCTTCATTTTACATATTTAGAAAAATGTCATTGAAGCACTGTGGTGCTTTGTTGGGATATCTGTGGGCCTCTTAGAATTGGGGGAAGCTAACAAGGCAGAGTGTCAACATTGCAATAGGTGGGACACATTCAGTTTCTTCAGTGGGTTCAGTGTGTTTCTGTTCTCGGTGTCAAAAGAAAAAAAAGTACGTATCCAAAATGCTGATATATTTAATTCCCACTCACTTCTTGAATGTGAATAGGAATATGATTGAAATTTCTTCTAGAGGCCTTTTAAAGCAGATTTACCTTTAAAGCAAATGCCAAGCATTTGGAAACTCACTCTAAGATGGAATAACCTTGCATGAATAGTATTGTTGTTGTTGTTAGTTGCCTTCGATTTGGTTTTGTCTCATAGCAACCCTGTGTACAATTGAATGAAACACTGCCCAGTCCTGCACCATCCATACAATCATTACTGTCTTTGAGCCCATCATTGTAGACATTGAGTCAATTCATCTCATTGAGAGTCTTCCCTTTTTTTGCTGACCCTCTACTTCAACAAGTAAGATATCCTTCTCCAGGGACTGGTGGCTTCTGACGGCCAAAATATGAGAGATGAAGTCAGGCCATTCTCACCTCTCAGGAGTATTCTGGCTCTACTTCCTCCAGGACAGATTTGTTCTTTATTCTAGTAGTGCATGGTATATTCGATATCCCTTGCCAACACCACAATTCAAATGTATGGATTCTTCTGTGGTCTTTGCTATTCATTGTCCAGCTTTCACATGCATAGGTTGGGTCAGACACACCTTAGTCTTCAAAGTGACATCTTTGCTCTTGAACCCTTTAAAAAGATCTTTTGGAGTAGATTTATCCAATGCAATATGTTGTTTGTTTCCTTGACTACTGCTTCCACAGGCATTGATTGTTGATCCAAGTAAAATGAAATCCTTGACAACTTCAATTTTTCTCCATTTATCATGAAGTTGCTTACTGGTCCAGTTGTGAGGATTTTTGTTTTCTTTATTTTGAGGTGTAATCCATATTGAAGGCAATAGTCTTTGACAGTCATCAGTAAGTGCTTCAAGTCCTCTTCATTTTCAGCAAGAAAAGTTGTGTCATCTGCATATTGCAGGTTGCTAATGAGTGTTTTTCCAATTCTGATGACATGTTCTTCTTCATATAGTCCAGCTTCTCAGATTATTTACCCAGCATACAGATTGAATAAGTATGGTGATAGGACACAACCCTGACACACACCTCTCCTGATTTTAAACCACACAATATCTTTTTCTGTTTGAACCACTGCCTCTTGGTCTATGCATAAGTTTCTCATGAGCACAGTTAAGTGTGCTAGAATTCCCATTATTTGCAATGTTATCTCTAATTTGTTATGATCCACACAGACAAATGCCTTTGCATAGTCAACAAAACATATCTTTCTAGTATTCTTTGCTTTCAGCCAAGATCTGTTTGATATCAGCATATCCTCTTCTGAATCTAGTTTGAATTTCTGTCAGTTTCCTGTCAATATACTATTGCAATCATTTTTGAATTGTCTTCAAAATTTTACTTGTATGTGATATTAATGATATTATTCAGTGATTTCCACATTCTGTTGGATCACCTTTCTTTGGAATGGGCACAAGTATGGATCTCTTCCTGTTCCTTGTCCAGGTAGCTGTCTTCCAAATCTCTTGGCATAACCGAGTGAGTGCCTCCAGTGGGACATCCATTTGTTGAAACATCTCAACGGGTTTTCTGTGAATTCCTTGAGCCTTGTTTTTCACCAATGCCTTCAGTGCAGCTTGGATTTCTTACTTCAGTACCATTGGTTCTTGATTATACTCTACCTTCTGAAATGGTTCAACATTGATCCATTCTTTTTGGTATGGTGACTCTGTATACTCCTTCCATCTTCTTTTGATGCTTCCTGCCTGCATCGTTCAATATTTTGCCCATTGAATCCTTCAGTATTGCAATTTGAGGCTTCAATTTTTCTTCAGTTCTTTCAGCTGGAGAAATGTTGAATGTGTTCTTCCCTTTTTCCAACTGCAGGCTTTTGTGCATTTCATTATAATATGTTACTTTGTCCTCTTGAGCTGCCCTTTGAAATTTTCTATTCAACTCTTTTACTTCATCATTTCTTCCATTTGCTTTGGCTACTTTCCTTTCAAGAGAAAATCTCAGAGTCTCTTCTGAAATCCATTTTGGTCTTTTCTTCCTTTCCTGTCTTTTAAATGACATTTTGCTTTCTTCATGTCTGATGTTCTTGATGTTATCCCACAACTCCTCTGGTCTATGGTCACTGGTGTTCAATGCATGAAATATATTCTTCAGGTGGTCTCTAAATTCAGGTGGGATGTACTCTAAAGGTCATATTTTGGTTCTTGTGGACTTATTTTAATTTTCTTCTGTTTCAGCTTGAATTTGTATGTGAGCAATTGATGGACTGTTTCATGATCAGCTCCTGGCTTTGTTGTGACTGATGATATCGAGCTTCTCCACTGTCTTTTTCCACAGCTGTAGTCATTTTGATTCCTATGCATTCCATCTGGTGAGGTCCATGTGTATAAGCACCATTTATATTGCTAAGAAAGCTATTTGCAATGAATATGTCGGTCTTGCAAAATTCTATCATGCAATTTCCAGTATCATTCTATCACCAACACCATATTTTCCAACTACTGATGGTGCTTCTTTGTTTCCAAGTTTTGCATTCCAATCACCAATAATTATCAATACATCCTGATTATATGTTTGATCAATTTCAGACTGCAGAAATCTTCAATTTCTATATCTTTGGATTTAGTAGTTGGTACATGAATTTGAATAATAGTGGTATTAACTGTCCTTTCTTGTAGCTGTATGGATGTTATCCTATCACTGACAGCATTGTATTTCATGGTAGATTTTGAATAGAGAGGGCCTTTAAAAAAAAAAAAAGAAGAAGAACCAAAGAAAACAAAACCCTTAGGGCTTTCAACAGTGTTGTGTTGAACTCCCATCTCTCCACTGTTCCAAAACCCAAACCAAAGCCACTGCAATCAAGTCAGAGTTGACTCATAGCAACCCTATAGGACAGATTAGAACTGCCCAATCGGGTTTCCAAGGCTGTAAGTCTTTACAGATGTAGACTGCTTCATCTTTCTCTTGTGGAGCAGCTGGTAGGTTTAAACCACTGACCTTTTGGTTAGCAGTTTTATGTTTTAACCACTGCACCACCAGACCTCCTCCCTCCATTGTTACAACCTCTATTATGGTTAAGAAGCAGTGACTTCCAATCTAGAACTAAGTACAATATGTAATAGCAGAGGTGGGTCAGTCTGGAGTCCTGCCTTCCCAATGCCTCAATTTCTTGTCTAATGCTTTTCTGTGTAATCAGAGAACTGGCAAAACCAGTGTGGTACTCAGTCAAGGAAATGATCTGAAGGAAATGCTGGGGCAGATGCCAATATTTTCTTGTCACCTTATAGCATCAGAGACTAGAGTGAGGCAAGGATAGAGAAGAAAGTGAAAAAGAGAGAGGAGAAATGTGGAAAATAAAAATAAAAATAAAATAAGGCTGAGGAGCAAATATGTGTTAATGGAGTCCTGAGGTGGGGAGGGATCTTAAAGCCCTTTGGCTTTGATATGTCCATCATTTCCAGGACAGCTGAGGGCCAACAGTGAGAACCAAACCAGGACATGCCTTGTAAATTTTCATTGCCTCAGCCTCTTCTGAGGAAATCACCCAGGAGCCCATTTCAGCTGTATATGAAGCCTGCTATGCACTTCTGGCTAATACCACTAAAAACTTTTTATTTTTACTATAAATACTTATTGACACCAAGATTGAATACATTAATTTTCTTTTTCAGGTCACAGACAGGAGAAATCACTATATTACATGTATTAACTTAAGAATCTGGAACATATGAAAATATTCCAGAAATCACCTAGAGCCCATAATAAAATTTTACATAAGGTCTAGAGCTTTTTGTGTTCTTAGCACTATATTCAATTTCCTTGCTCCTTTGTCCTTCCAGACCTACCCAAGAAAATTCCAAGTTTTGATTAGATTTGCTGTTGACATTATTTGTTCCTACACTCAGTCTGTACAAAACTTCACCACCATGCGGTTTGGGGGTCACTGTAAATCACAGCCTCTGCTTAATTACAGCTAAACCCTCATTGGTGCTGTTCAGTCCCTTTTCCAAGCCTTGGTCACCAATCGCTTTCAATCTCGTCCATGACTATTGCAAACCCCCATCAGGCATTTTAATTCCTGTCCTCCTCCTTTGTTCCCTGTTTTACCACCTGCCCAGCCAGCCAGGCCAGAATTCAGGGGGGCATCTGTAACTACTCCCTCTATCTTTCTTCATCAACATCCAGTCTTAAAAGATCTACCAGTGCTCGCTCCTAAATGGTTCTTCAGTTGGGTCCCTTTTCTCTGCCTCTTGAGATGGGTTCAAGTCCCTCTTATCTTTTGATAAATTACTGTGGTAGCCTCTGAATTGTCACCCTTCCTCTTGTTTGGTCACTGTGCTGGCCCCTTGATGAGCCTTTTCTCACATCCTCTTGGTCTAAACAAGCCATTGAGGTGGCAGTCAGCTTCCTGATAGCACCTCACATAATGGTGTTTTTCTCACATAGTGGTGTGTGGTGCCTGCTGAAAAGCCCATGACACATACCCATGGGACCTAGAAGGGTGGGGTATTTATTGCACTCTGAGGCAACTCCTGACCACTGAGGGATGGGAGCCCTCAATGCATGGATGCATGCATACTTCCTTCCCCACACACAGGAAGAGGTGATCAATGCATGCACACACCCTGGTATTGGTCTCCTCTCTTTCCATATCCTGCCCTCCTTAGACTCCATTCAGAGCCACTGACTGGTGCAGATATTTAAGTGCCCAGCTGCTAATTGAAATATTAGAGGTTCAAGTCTACCCTGAAGCTTCTCAGAAGAAAAGCATGACAATCTACTTCTGAAAAGTCAGCCATTAAAAACTCAATGTAACACAATTCTGTTCTGACACACATGTGCTCACCATGGGTTGGACTCAACACCAACTGTTTGTTTTTTTAAGACCCCATTCTTCCTGGAGTCCCCTGTTAAAGTATCTATGCAACACCAGTGGTATCAGGTTCTTCTTTCTGTCTCATTCACTCACTCACTCAACTGGGATCAAGTCGATTGTGACTCATAGCGACCCCTCCTTGAGTTTCTGAGGTGGTATCACTATGGAAGTAGTCTGCCCAACCTTTCTTACAAGGAGTGTCTGGTAGGTTTGAACCACCAGCCCTCTGGTTAGCAGTCAGATGCCATAGGCACTATGCCCCAGAGCTCAATACAAATGTAAATAAGACTAAAACTTATTCATCCCTCTAGAGCTCACTCTCTGATGTAGAAATGGAACTGTTAGCAGATAAACATAAATCAACATGGCCTGTACAGGCATTTCATATGCAGAGAGTTCCTCCTGAAGTCCTGGGGGTGGGAGGTGGGATTCAGAACTTGGACTCAGTAGGTCAGAAAAGTGTCCTGAGCTGGGCCCTAAGGTTGACTTAGTGGCAGTGGTGGTAGAAATAGGTCCAGCAGGCAGGGATGACGTGCAGTTAAATGTTCTTTGAATGAGTGACTTTAATGTCCTTAGGTACCTGGATTTCTTAATGAAGAAAGAAAAAGCTCTAAGAAGCATGCTTTATTTTATAATATACTCTTGGTCTCACCCATATTTTAAGCTAGTTAATTCCCACATGACAAGAATGTTACACACTTCGCAGAGCTGTTTACTCAGTTGGTGTGTATTGGAGTATTTTATGGCAATTTTGCAACAGTGAAGATGACTTTAAGAGAAGAAAAATCTACCCATCTTGTGACTCACTCTTAGCACTAGGGTGTTCACTATCAAAATGAAGGAAAAAAAAAAATCAAATTCACTGCCATCGAGTCGATTCCGACTCACAGAGACCCCCATTGGCTTTCCAAGGCTGTAAATCTTTACAGTAGCAGACTACCTTATCTTTCTTCTGTGAAGTGGCTGGTAGGTTCAAACCACTGGCTTTTTGGTCAGTAGCCAACTGCTTTAATCACTATACCACCAGAGCTCCTTCAAAGGAACCAAAGCAGTTGTATATTAAGATGAATCAGCAAACTTTCTTATTTTCCTATTGCCTCTTTCACTAAGAAAAGGAAAATCTCTAGCTTAATTTTTTTAATAAATAAATAATCCCACCACATTAGTCCAGCATAGCAGGTGGATACACCAGGAATATATTAGCATCTGGACAAACAGAGTTACTAAATTTCTCCTGGAAAGATTTATTTACAACAATCCAGCTGTAATACACGCCCCACTTCCCCCACCCACACACTCCTCCACACAAACACACTCACCAGATCCCATCATCACCCCCAGACACAAACTCAGCTCTCACCTCCAACCTTGTTTTCTGAGTCACCACTCATTTTTCTCCCCTGGAGTCCAACTAGAAGGTTTGTCAAAAGATGAGGGTAATTTATAGCCACATTAGCCACTGTCACTTTGGTTTTAGTCTTCTATGCTGGTCTCAAGTGGGACTGACCTTGAAGATTTACTAGGGACATAGCTCCTTTTCTTTAAAATTTTTTTTCTTCTTTCTCTTATTCCAACTCTCTTTGGGGTCTTATCTCTCCCACATATAGTTGTGTTTGGAACTTCATGGAACAATACAGTTTCAGGATGCTTACAAATTGAGGGGGGCGAGAGGGACTGTATTGTGTCCCTTTTCTATCCTCGTTTGCATTTAGGCGAAGATACTTTGAATATCATGCTATTTGATAGCTATATATACTTTGTAAAAAATGAAAGTAGCTTTACATTCTGTGTGGTGGTTTAAAGACATGTCCATATATTTGTTGATATGCCTCTCTTTAAAAGGTAGAGGCTTAATCTCCTACCCTTAAGTATGCTCTGTACTTAGTGACTCACTTGCTGTGTACATGGGTGATGCAGATGTTTAACACGCTTAGCTGCTAACCAGAAAGTTGGGAATCTGAGTCCACCCAGAAAAATGGTCAGAAAAATCAGCCATTGAAAATTCTATGGAGCACAGTTCTACTCATGGAGTCTCCATGAGCCAGAGTTGACTCAAGGACAATTTCTTTGGTTTTCTTTGGTTTCCAATGAGTAGAACATGGCAGAAATGATGATGTCTGACTACCAAGATGAAGTCATAAAAGGAAAGCAGCTTAGTTCTTGCTCTTGCTCTTGCTCTTGCTCTTGCTCTTGAATAACTTGCTCTGGGGGAAGCCACACATAGAGATTCATGCTGTGTGGCAAGGAACTGTTGGCCTTTTGTCAACCAGGAACACTAACTTGCTAGGCAGACCTAGGAGTAAAGCACCCTGGAAGCAGGTTCTCCAGCCCCAGTCAAGTCTTCAGAGGACTAGATCCCTGGACAACACTTTGCCTACCTAATCTCATGAGAAACCGTGAGTCAGAACCACCACCCAAAAAAACATTGTGAGATAAATAAATATTTGTTGTTTTAAGCTGCTACACTTTGGAGTAATTTGTTATGCAGTAATAGACAAATAATACACTCTACTACTAAAATTACTTGTTATGGGTGATAGAGGTGCTAAGGCAACGTTTGTCTGTCATGTCAGAGTGGCCAAGGCTAGTAAAGCCACAACCAAGGAAAGGAGCTGTTTAGGAATTTCTAGTTTGAGAAGCTTGGTTCAGGGTAGGTAATAGAACTTGTTTGCTTTTTTTAACACTCTCATTTCCTAAAGAATGTGAAGCAAATTACTGGAAATGCATATCCAAGGAAGTCATAGTACAAATAAGAAGTAGAGAATCAGGACCATTAAAGGGGAATGGTAACTGCCAACCATGAGGACCAACATAGTTGAAACAATTGAATCTTAAGTATGTTTCTGAGTTTCCTACTAGCCATAATAAAAGGAGAAACTTAGTAAGTTCTATGGTTCTTATTAGGAGCTCTGGTGGCATAGTGCCTAAGGCATTTGACTGCTAACCAGAAGGCTGGTGGTTCAAACTCATCAGCCACTCCTCAGAAGGAAGATTGGGAAATCTACTCCTATAGAGATACTGCCTTGAAAACCCAAAGAGGGGTTGCTATGAGTCGGATCCAACTCAACGGCAGTGATTTAGTTTTTTGTTATGGCTTTTATTATGAAGTATTAGTGGTTCAGTGGTAGAATTCTCACATTCCATGAAGGAAACTCAGGTTCAATTCCTGGCCAATGCACCTCATGTCCAGCCACCTTTCATTTGCCAGCGGAGGTTTGTGTATTGCTATGATACTGAATGGGAGCTCTGGTAGCATGGTGGCTAAGGCACTTGACTGCTAAGCAGAAGCCTGGCGGTTCAAACCCACCAGTCACTCCTCGGAAAGAAGATGGGGCAATCTACTTCCGTAGTGATACTGCCTTGGAAACCCAAGGAGGGGTTGCTATGAGTCGGGTCCGACTCGAAAGGCACATAACAACAACAACAAAACATGATATTGAATAGGTTTCAGCAGAACTTCAAGCCTAAGGCAGATTCAGAAGAAAGATCTGGTGATCTTTCTTCCAAAATTCAGGCCGTGAAAACCCTCACAAAAGTAGATTGTTAACCAATCATGGAGCTGGAGCAGGCAGCGTGTTCCATTCTGCATAGCGTTGCCTTGAGTCGGGATCAGTTCAACAGCAGCTAACAACAATAATAGCAACATCGTTCTTGTTACCAGAAAGGAAACGAACTGTTTCCTAACACTGGATTTTAAAACAAACTTCTCTTGTAGAGTTTCATATCGCTGCTGATTTGGGTAAAAGATAATGCTCTTATCCAGACTTTCAGAGATAGTATATTATCAAAATTTATTTGACTTTGACTTTTATTGTTTAGTAAAGAAGGAAGGAGAAGGATAGGGGTAGGCATCATAACGAATAACAGAAATAAAAGGAATTTCTTTGACCTAAGTAAGACTAGGACTTTAGAAAGTGGCATGCAAATATGTGTTAAAAAAATATTTTTGATCTGAACTGAGGCACTTTCTTTTCTTTCTCTTTCTGTTGGTGTATATATAGCACTAAAATATTTCTTGGGAGCAATTTAAAATAGCCCTGTTTATCTCTCTGCTTATATGCCAGGTCTTGGCTTTGGTCTATAAATTCTTTCTGCTATCTTGGACTTTGCCTGAGAATCTGAATCCTTCAGTACATCCAATCACATTCCACCAATTCTTGACCTCTGGTTATCCTCACCAGCCTCTCTGGGCTTTGTTCAAAGACAAGCAGAGGGCTGCACAGGGGACAGAATGCACAGGCTGGGGTAACTTGGGTTCAGCGACTGTCCAGGGGCATAAAAATTGGCTTTGTCACGTTTTCAGAGAGCTCTGCCCGCACACTGTGCTTTGGAGAGAGAGCCTGCCTCAATCCTGTGGGGTAGATGGGTAGTCCCAGCCTCAGCTATCCCAGACCACCAGTTGCTATCTAGTGGTCTCCAACTCATGGAGACCCCATGTGTGTCAAAGTTGAACTGGGCTCCATAAGGTTTTTAATGGCTGATTTTTTGGAAGTAGGTACCCAGGCTTTTCTTCTGGATGGACTTGAAGCACCAATCTTTCATTTAGCAGGCAAGTCAAATGCTTGGTTACCTGGATGCACTACTCAGGGACTCCTGGGCCACAGTGATACTGAAAATATGTACCAGTATAGCTACAGAGCTTGGGCTAGGGTAGGGCAAGAGAGGCACCTTGGATACAAGAGTGCTTCTCTTGCCTCATCTTAGTTCTGGTCCTGGGTCAAACCAAAAACCAAACTCACTGCCGTTGAGTTGGATCCAACTCATAGCGACTCCTTGAGTTTCTGAGGCAGTATCACTACAAAAGTAGATTGCTCCTTTCTGAGGAGTGGCTGGTGGGTTTGAACCAACAGCCTTCTGGTTAGCAGTCAAATGTCTTAGGCACTATGCCACCAGAGCTCCCCTGGTCCTGGGTAGTTGCATCTATTATGGTTAAAAAATATGAGCTAAATTTGGTGAGCCCCATTTGCCAGCACATACTGAAAAGAAAAAAAAAAAAAACTCACTACCATCGAGTAGATTCCAACTCATAGTGACCCCCTTTGTGTTTCCAAGGCAGTAAATCTTTATGAAAGTATATTGCCTAGTCTTCCTTCCATGGAGTGGCTGGTGGGTTTGAACCACCGACCTTCTCATTAGCACTCAAATGCCACATAGTAGATTTGAATTAATGTTGGTGTTCTCCTTCTGCTACTTTCCTCTACCTTTTTCTCATTTTCTTCCCTTCTTGCTTCCCTCTTTTTTTTGTTCCCTCCTTCTTTCATTCTGCATCTGAGAAGCAAGGCTAATGAGTGCTGAATCCATTGTCATTGTCCCCTACCTGGAATGTTAGCCTTTCTCTTTGCTCAGATGCATCCAGTACATCCTGTAAGTCTTGGCTTAAGCCTTCACTGACCCCCCCTTACTAAGTCAATGTCCTCTATTACCTATTCTCAAAGTGCTTCATAACTCTCTTTTTAAATTCTTAATACATTAGTTCTTTTATATGTATATGCATGATTATTTAAGCAAAACAAAATTTGCACTTATTGGTATGATTACTTACCTGACACTGTAACATGTTTCTAGTGATCTTTATATTTCCAATACTCAGGACAATGCCTGAGACAAAGCAAGTCACCAATAATCACTTGTTCAATGAAACAATGAATGAAAATACCTAGTTCTCTGACTTGCAATAGTTCTGGGCCAATAGATAACAGTTATTGTCTGATGAGGATGAGTTTTTCTCCCTGGTAGGGCATGCTCAGTATGAGAAGACCATGGGCACTTTGGGCTGCAGGATGCCAGAACCTCCTCTTACTCATTGAACACAGAAAGATAGAAGGGCAAAATGGCGTGACCACATAAATAAAACATGGAGTCTCCAGGCCTTTCTTAAGCACTCATTGTTATTTTGTTAGATGTTGTTGA
This sequence comes from Orycteropus afer afer, assembly GCF_000298275.1. NCBI lineage: Eukaryota > Metazoa > Chordata > Mammalia > Tubulidentata > Orycteropodidae > Orycteropus > Orycteropus afer. Next base: position 541,288 of record NW_006922476.1, read on the forward strand.
GATGAGATGAAACTCTGCCTGGCCTTGCATCAACCTCCATGATCGGTTGCAAGTCAGAATGTTGTGATCCACAGGATTTTCATTGGCTGATTTTTTGAAGTAGATCACCAGGCCTTTCTTCCTAGTCAGTCTTAGTCTTACTGAAACCTGTTCAGCATCATAGCAATGCAGAAGCCTTCACAAACTGGAGATGGTTGTGCATGAGTTATATCAGCCAAGAAATGAACCTGGGTTTCCTCATGGAAGGCAAGAACACCAATGCCTCACACACTCACTAACTCAAACTCATTGCCATCAAGTGGATTTCAACTCATGACAACCCCTACTGGGTTTCCGAGACGATAAATCCTCATCTTCCTTCCACAGAGCAGCTGGTGGGTTTGAACTGTCAACCTTCTGGTTAGTAATTAAATGCTTTAGCACAGTGCCTCCAGAGCTCCTTATCACACACACTCACTAGGTACCTTTAAAGCCCAACTGCCTGGATTAAAATTCCAGCTCTGTGATTTACTAGCTGAATGACCTCAGGCAAGTTACTTATCCTCTTTGTGATTCCATTTCTTAACTACACATGGGAGATTATAAAAGTAATACTACTTCATAGAGTGATGTAAGCGTTAAAGTAATACAACTTCATAGAGTGCTGTAAAGGGTGAAGGAGCTCTTGGGCCGATAACATGTAGTGAGCATTCAGTAAGCATTAGTTATTACTGTTATTACTTAACTGTAAGAAAATTATTGTAAATACTTCAAGTATAAAAACTGGTCCCTGCCCTCAAGATGTTTGCAGGCCTCTTAGGTTAAAAATAAAAATAATGAATAGAAATAGCAGGAGGCATTTTTTCTAACAGGAGCTTCTGGGCCACCACTGAGGAAAGGAAAGGAAAGAGGAGGAAGGAACCATGGCAACCAGACTTGGAATCTCTGGTAGAGTCTTTCCAACCCTTCAGTGCTGCACGAGTCCTAGCAGCATCTGGATTCTTTGGCTTCCTCTGTAGGGTACTGGGTTGAAGGGCTCAAATCCTCCTTGGCTTGCAGCAGTCCTCAACATTCTCAGCCCTTGCAGTAACCCCTAAGGCCTTCCATGCTTGGACTGGAGTCTCAGAGAGACAAATGTCCCTCTCCTGGTATCAGCACCATCTTGCAGGCCTGCCCTCACTTCCCTAGAGCTTCTCTGCAGATGCCTCAGGGGGCCATCATCCACACTGCCTTGCCATGGTGCTGCTGCATGGGTTTCTCAGTGAGTCTTGGTTGACCCATCACTACTAGGAGCAGGTCAGGACAAGGCCACATGGTTCTTTGTATCAGGCCCACGGCATCCACTTCTGTTTGCACCAGAGCTGCCAGGAGTTGGGGCATCTTCTCTCCCAGTCCTGATTGTGAGCAGGGCCTGGAGAAGCAGCTCCTGAAACCTCTCCTTGCTTCTTTTGATGTAGAAATAAAGGTGCTCTTGTGGGGAAGGAGAGCTTATGGAAGAAAGGGAATGGAAGTCAGAGCTCCCCAGTTACTCACATTGCTGACTCCCTCACTTCACCTTCTCAGTAGAGCCTTCTAACCCTTTGTATATAAAACTAATTATCCTCAGCCCTCTAATCCTTTTAGAATACCATATATTTTACTTATAGACCTACTTTCTCTATTAGCATGCAATATTCACATTTTTGTCAGTTTTGTTCATTGATCTATCCACCTCTTTCTGTTGAGAAAATTTGTGAATGAATGAATGAATGAGCTCTGGAACTGTAAGTTTTTGAGCCTCAGGAACAGATCAAGGGTCAGTGACATGAGTCTTCCTTTGGCTGGCTTTTGCTGATAGCAACAGCCAGACATGAGCAGACCACCCAACGTATTTTCCATCTGGTTCCGTCAACCATGAAGTTAATGGATCATGGTGATAGGTGATCTGTCCTAGCTGCAAGAATAGTAATTGTAGTGACTAATATTTATGCTAATCATAATGCTAATCATGGACTGTTAATCATCTTCTCTCAAAAATCCTATTCCTATTATTATTCCCAGGAATGATGCAATAAGAAGTTAAATAACTATCCCACAAACTACATAACTAGTAAGTAGCAAAGTAGCCCTGGTTGTGCAAATGGTTAAGTGCTTGGCTGCTAACTGAAAAGTTGGCTATTGGAACCCACCAGGTTTTCAGTGGGGGAAAGGCCTGGCTATCTGCTTCCATAAAGATTATAGGCAAAAAACCCTTATGGAACAGTTTTATTCTGTTACGTGAGGTCACCATAAGTTGGAATGGACTCTGGCACCCAACAACAACAGTAAGAAGTAGGTTTAGGAACTGAACTCTGTTCTCTATGGTTCTCTAGTCCCCTTTTCACTGTGCGCTGTCATCTCTTGTTTTTGAAGGTATTTTAAGCTATGTCAGGGGCTGCTCTCCAGATGGCTTTTTAATCTCTCTCCTGTTGCTACATTATTAATCTCTAAATTGTTTTGTGGTGAAAATAGCTACTGTAGGAAGGAGGGACCTATATGGGAATGGCTTTCTAGAGGAGCTACTGATATGTCATGTATGATGGCTTGGAGGGTGGGTTAGGTTTGGGTAAAGGAAGGAGAGAGAAGCACAGTATAACTGGGAGAAAAGCACTGGAATTCATCAATATGGCAGCTGTCATGATGGAGATCAAACAGACACACCCTGTGTTACTAGCAACATAAAGCTGTGAACCTGATTTAGTCAAATATTTAGCTGGTCGTCGCTTCCTGCTTTGGTTTGCTCAGAAGCAAATAAACAACTGCTTGCAATCTTCATTTTCTGAACATCTACAGTGCACTGAGCATTGTTTGCTACTCTTTCTGGGAAATGGTTGATGCTTCAGGCAGAGTTCTACAAGGAGCAAAATCTCATAGGCTGAAAGCTTTCCCCAGACATGCTCACTCCTTAGAATGCATCACACTAAGACTGGGGACAGACAGCTGCCACATGCCCTTTGAATCGGAGGTGTGTAGGAGGGTGATAGAGTTTGATGTAGCTACTCTGCAAGCTGAGAACAAGGAATCTTTATGATCTTGCATCTCCACAGGATGGAGTGGAAGGTGCCCTCAGATGGGTAAATTAGATGGAGGCTGGCAATCTGCAAAGCTAATTTATTCTGCCAAGTATAAAGCAATTTGAACTTGCTCCACCCTTCCTATTTTCCATCTGTCTCATTATTCATCACAGTAATATTTGGGCACTGTGAAAAGAGTGATATTTTAACATGAAGCTATTCCAAGGAGGAGGGCAAATGGCCTTTTTTGGCATAAAGCAGTCATGCAAATTAGCTTAAATAAAAATAAGACTAAAGGCAACTTAGAATATTATTGTACTTTTGCAGGCTCCTGCCAGTCACTGCTGTCAGCTGTAGCATCTCTCCAACTTGGGTGGCAGTGTTGAAAAGTGGTGCTTACAGTTTTGGAGAGGTTGATGCTCAAGAACTCTCTCAAAAAGAATGGACACCAAAGATCCTGCTCTCAGGCTGGGTTAGAGCCAAGCCCTTGAAGGCTGCACAATGTACCCATGATTGGACTTTCTAGAAGTGCTTCTCCACGAGTGATGAGGTTGGCTCATCACAGACCACCCCATCAAGGACTCTGACATTCATTCTATGTGTTCCCAAGGAGATTGATAAAGAACTCTGTGTGTGTGTGTGTTGCTGTTGTTAGTTGCCATAGAGTTGATTCTGACTCATTGTAGGGACATTTATATGCAAGCTGCAGAAGAGAATACAATAATTCAAGACCCCTGGCACAGGAAGTCTTTAGAGCAGAGTTAATTGCCAGTTGTCTTCAACTCATAGTGATCCCGCATGTATTAGAATAAAACTGTGCTCCATAATGTTTTCAAGGGTTGATTTTTTTGGAAGTAGATCACCAGGTCTTTCTTTCAAGATACCTCTGGGGAGATTTGAACTGCCAACCTTTTGTTAGCAGCTGAGTGTGTTAACTCTTTGCACCACCCAGGAACTCCAAGCAGGGTTAGCAAATCATTATTCTTATGTCACTGAAGGGTAGTGAAGAAACTTCACAATTTTCTTTCCTTTTGTACCTCTTTTTTCCTTTTCTCTTTTCCTTAATCTACTTTTTGTCTTCTTTTTATCTTCACTGCTTCTTTCATTTCTAGGTGTGCCTTCTGTTTGCTCTGGACTCCTGGGTCATCCTGGCTTACAAGTCCAGAATTAAGAGCATATTCCATAGCTACTCAGCACAAGACATAACAATTTTAACTTCCTCAAGTCCTGGTTAAAAAGGCATCTTTGGAAACATTTTCAAATCCTTCCCTAAGCCTAGTTGTATTTATGAACCATTCTGAAAGGAGAATTTCAGTCTGCTATGTTTATTCCAAGGTTCTATTTCAATTAGACAGGAAGACAACTGGGACAACACCCTTAGTGGACTTGTTGCAAAGGAAACAAGCATGTCACTACAGCTTTTCACAGCTCTAATTTCAAAGTCTGTAAAATGTGGGAGTTGTTATAGACCCTGTTGCAATTTTGATTTGTTGGGAGGATACACAATGCTATATGAAATCAACAATGCTGACTTTCAGAAGTCTCTTTTTAATCTTTTGTTTGTTTGTTTTTAATCATTGACATCATGGTCTTGCATTTTGATGTGTATCCAAGAAATATTTCACTGAGGAAACATCCTGAGAGATATGCAAAGAAGTGTTGCGGTGTGTCCTATCTGTGAAGTTAGTTTCCTGGTTATGTTGGGAGACTAACAAGATTCAAGGAGTAATGTATGGGCCCCATTCCTACAGATGCTTTACTTTGCAAGCCAAGCTTCCAACCTCTTATTTCTTTACCTGAGTGTTTTAAAGTCTCCTTCATTGATGATGGCCTTTTCATTCTTCCCAAACAGATTCATTTTCTCCTTACTTTTCCTCTCAAATTCTCAGTCTTCCCAGAAGATCAGATTCTAAAACTCAGCTATATGGCTGATTTGTTTCAAAATCCTGAATATTTTGCATGCTCTTTTATCTCATAGTTCCACACAGAGTTATTTTTTTTATTGGTATATGTAAATATTTAGTCATAAAGAAGGTCATCAAAGCATCATTAATGAGATGAAAATCGGGGACAACAAGATGCTTATTGAATAAATTATAAACATTAATGTAATGGAATATTATGTAGTCATTTCAAATGACATAAAAGATTAATGACATGGAAAAATATCCCTAATGTCTCATTTAACAGTGATAGAAAGACAGAAATGATGTCATCTCATTTTATTAAAACCATGTATATATGATTTTCCAAAAAGACTGGAAGTATATAAATCAAAATGTAAATAATGATTGTCTCTGAATGATAGGTGATGTTTATCTTTTAATTTTTTTTTACTTATTTATATTGTGATTTTAAAATTTTGTTTTTCTTTGTATCATCTCATATATAAACAGATATACAGCACACATTTAAATTTAAAAAATAAAATTTATCTTCTTATTAAAATATAGGAGCTCTGGTAGCATAGTGGCTAAGGCACTTGACTGCTAACCAGAAGGCTGGCGGTTCAAACCCACCAGCCACTCCTCAGAAGGAAGGCGGGGCAATCTACTTCCGTAGTGATACTGCCTGGGAAACCCAAGGAGGGGTTGCTATGAGTCGGGTCCAACTCGATGGCACATAACAACAACAATTAAAATATATATTCGCCACTTCTTCCAGAACTCATTGTCAAGACTAAACTAAAGAGGAAATTAGAAAACTCGTAGAGAGCTCAAAGATGAACCATAAAAATGGTTTGAGGGTAATGAGGAAGAGTAAGAGGAGCCAGGTTGAGGAGACGGTAGAGAGGACAAAAGAGGCAGATTTAAAAGATCATGTTATCCAAAATATCTATAGATTCCATGAAATCCTCGTTAAAATTTCAACAGCCTTCTGTGCAGAAATGTAAGAGCCAATCCTCAAATTCATGTGGAGCAGCAAGGGGCCCTGAATAGCCAAAGCAATCCTGAAAGATGAACAAATTTGAAGGAGTCACAATTCCTGATTTCTAAACATACTATCAAACTACAGAAATCAAAACGACCTGATACTAGTATAATGGGTAGACATATAGACCAATGAAATAGAATTGAGAGTCCAGAAGTAAACCTACACAACTATGGTCAACTGAATTTCAATTGCTAAGTCCATTCAACTACCACTTTTCTGTGAGTTTGTCACAGAAACCATGGTGGCTCGTGTCTTGCTGTGATGCTGGAAGTTATGCTACTGGTATCTCAAATACTTGCAGGATCAAGTTCAGTGGAATTTCCAGACTAAGACAGACTAAGAAGAACAGGGCAAGGTCTACTTCCAGGAAAAAATAAAAAGGCCATTGAAAACTTTATGGATAGCAAGGAAACACTATTAAATATAGTGCTGGAAGATGAACACCTGAGTTGGAAAGTGTGTTGGATTGGGTTCTCTAGAGAAACACAAAAACCAGCAAAGTATGTGTATAT
>NW_006922476.1:554259-587631 GCF_000298275.1 Orycteropus afer afer
TCTTCCAGTTTGTCCCTGGAATAGATTACAGGTAGGCCACACCCCTGGGGAAACTCCCCCTAGACTGACCGGCCGCTTAGGACGCAGTCATGTGATCCATCATGGGAACCACCACTCACAACTGGAGTCCAGCCAAGTTGACACATCTTCAACTATCACAGAAAGCATTCAAAATATGCCTGGGGAAAAGCTGCCTCCTAAAAGAAGAGTAAACCTTAAAAATGGGGATAGAGTAAAGCTTTCATTTGCTGATGAGGCGTGGCTCAAAATGGAAAGAAATACCTGCAAATATCCATTAATAATTGGAACACAGAATATGAATCTACAAAAAATGGAAGTTGTTAACAATAAAATGGAATGCATAAAGATCAATATCCTAGGCATTAAATCAAAAAACCAAACCCACTGCCGTTGAGTTGATTCCAATTCATAACAACCCCCAATGGGTTTATGAGGCAGTAGTGCCTAAGGCATTTGGCTGCTAACCAGAAGACTGGTGGTTCAAACCCATCAGCCACTCTTCGGAAAGAGGGTTGAGACATCTACTTCTGTAGTGATACCACCTTGGAAAACCAAGGAGAGGTTTTTATGAGTCAGATCTGACTCTACGGCAGTGAGTTTTGAGAAATCTTTACCGAAGTAGATTGCCCAGTCTTGCTTCCACATCCACATCCTAGGCATTAGTGAACTGAAATGAAATGGTATTGGCTATTTTGAATCAGATAACCATATGGTATATTATGCTGGCAAGGACAAATTAAAGAGGAATATGTGTTAGACTGGGTTCTCTAGAGAAGCAAAACCAGTAAAGCTTATATATAGAGAGAGAAAAAGATAAATTTATATTAGGAAAATGGCTCACATATTTATAGAAGCTTGCAAATCCCAAGTTCTTGGATCAAATGTCAAGCTGGAGACTTTTCTGACTCACACAGCTGCAGGGGCTGAAGACCTCAAGGTTGGCAGGCAGTTTACTGGCTGTTGACTCCAACAAATGATGAATCCAAGATCTCCAGGCGGAATGGTGGATTGTTTGCTCATGCACAGTTGTAGGCAGCACAACATAATCCCAATCCACAGAAGTGTGTCGCTTTTCCCAGGATGTCCAAAAATATACTGGAAGCAGGCCACACCCCTAGGGAAACTCCCTTTCAACAGATTGGCTGCTCAAAGCATATACATCTGATCCCATCACTGAAACAACCCACATCACAATTGCTTAAACCACGCAGAATTGTGATCCAGCCAAGTTGACACACAGCTCCAACTGTCACAGTCCACCCCTTGTCAACTTGGCAGTTGTACACATCTTCTTAACCATATAAAATCTCTAAATAAAGACAATTATAAAGTCCTATTTGCACCTAACATGATATGCTAACGCATGTACAACTGAAATACACTAATCTTATTTACATTTTACAGTTAATAACAGAAGGAAACAAAAATATTTGATGCACATATACAATGAAGAAATATAATAATCACAGTCCTAGTTTCTGCAACTGGTCATGTGGTTCTAGCTGATATTCAGAGCTACCTTCTTCCACCACCCATTCTGTATTTCTCCTGTCCTCAGCAAACACCTCAGCTGGTCATGGTTCTTTGCCTGGTGGGGTGAACCAAACCATCATTCCTGAAGGGTCTGGGCCATTATTAGTCATATCAGAATTGGGCTGCTGTAAACTTCCATTGACTTTAATCACAGGGTATGGTAGTACTAAGAGACGTCCTAAAGAATCTCCTGTATTCCAGACATATTCTTCTTTACCTCCATTATGTAATGTCAATCCAATTTCCCCTTGGTAATCAGGATTTATCACATCAGATAGTACAGTAATGCCCTTCTTTGTCTATTGATCCAGAGGCATGAGGAAGACAAAATGGCCAGGTGGCATTCTTAACTTCTAATTCAATGCAATCAATATTGTGTCTCTAGGTGGGAATGTTCATCCCTTTGAGACTAAGATCTCCAGACCTGCAGAGCATAGTGTAGCAGGGATAGGAAGCAAAAATTTTTTGAGTGGGTCATTAAGGGTAATAGTGAGTGGTACCACTCCCATTTCCACCGCTTGGTTCCTGGACCCATGAATCCCGGCTATTGGAGAAACAGCACTGTATATTGGACTCTGGTTCAGACCATATAGAGCCTGTTAGAGAACAGTGTCCCAACTCTTCAAGGTATTATAACCTAGTTGGTGCTGTGATTGTGTTTTCAGTAGGCCATTCCATCATTCTATCAAGCCAACTGCTTCAGGATGATGGGGAACATGGTAAGACCAGTAAATTCCTTGAGCATAGGCCCATTGCCACGCTTCATTTGCTGTGAAGTGAGTCCCTTGATCTGAAGCAATACTGTGTGGAATACCATGACAGTGGAAAAGGCATTCTGTAAGTCCACAGATGGTAGTTTTGGCAGAAGCATTGCATGCAGAGAAGGCAAATCCATATCCAGAATAAGTATCTATTCCAGTAAGAAAAAAATGCTGCCCTTTCCATGATGGAAGTGGTCCAATGTAATCAACCTGCCACCATGTTGCTGGCTGATCACCCTAAGGAATGGTTCCATATCATGGACTGAGTCAGTTTCTGCTGCTGGCAGATTGGGCACTCAACAGTGGCGGTAGACAAATCAGCCTTGGCAATTAGGAGTCCATGTTGCTGAGCCCATGCATAACCTCCATCCCTGCCACCATGGCCACTTTGTCCATGAGCCCATAGAGCAATGACAGGAGTAGCTGGAGGAAAAGGAGGGCTGGTTTCCACTGAACGTGTCATCCTATCCACCTGATTGTTAAAGTCCTCCTCTGCCAAGGTCACCTTTTGGTGGGTATTCACCTGAGACACAAATATCTTTACTCCTTTGTCCCATTCAGAGAGATCTATCCACATACCTGTTCCTCATACATCCTTGTCCAATTTTCTAATCATGCTCCTTCCAAGTCCTAGACCATCCAGCCAAGCCATTAGCCACAGCCCATGAATCCATATACAATCACACATCTGGTCATTTCCTATTCCATGCAAAGTGAACAACCTTATGCATGGCTCAAAGTTCTGCCCATTGGGAGGATTTCCCTTCACCACTGTCCTTCAAGGAAGTCCCAGAAAGGGGCTGCAGTGCTGCTGCTGTCCACTTTCCAGTGGTGCTTGCATATTGCGCAGAACCATCTGTAAATCAGGCACAAGTTTTCTCTTCCTCAGTCAACTGATCATAAGGAACTCCCCATGAGACCATTGGTACAGACTGGGAGAGGGAAGGTAATGTGACTGGAGTGAAGACCGTAGGCATTTGGTCCACTTCTTCATGCAACTTACTTGTGCCTTCAGGTCCCACTTGAGCCCGATCTCTGATATACCACTTCTATTTAATGATGGAGTGCTGCTGTGCACATCCAACTTTATGACTCTGTGAGTCAGATAACACCCAGTTCATGATGGGCAGCTCAGGCTTCATGGTATCTTGGTGGCCCATGCTTAGGCATTCATTCTCTACTAAAGCCAAGTACAAGCTAAAAGCTGTTTCTCAAAAGGAGAGTAGTTATCTGCAGAGGATGGCAGGGCTTTGCTCCCAAATCCCAAGGGTCTGCATTGCAATTCACTAATAGGGACCTGCCAAAAACTCCAAACAGCATCTCTATCTACTAAAGACACTTCAAGCACCATTGAATCAGCCAGATCATATGGCCCAAGTGGCAGAGCAGCCTGCACGGCAGCCTGAACCTGTTGCAGGGCCTTCTGCTGTTCTGGGCCCCACTCAAAACTAGCAGCTTCCAAGTCACTTGATAAATAGGCCGCAGCAACACACCCAAATGAGGGATATATTGCCTCCAAAATCCAAAGAGACCCACCAGACATTGTGCCTCCTTTTTAATTGTGGGGGAAGCCAAATACAATAACTTATCCTTCACTTTAGTAGGAGTATCTAGACATACCCCACACCATTGGACTCCCTGGAAATTTCACTGAGGTGGAAGGTGCCTGAATTTTTGTTGGGTTAAATTCTCAACCTCTAGCATGTGTATGTCTCACCAATAAGTCTAAAGTCATTGATACTTCTTCCTTACTAGGTCCAATCAGGATAATGTCATCAATATAATGGACTGGTGTGATGTCTTGAGGAAGGGAAAGGTGATCAAGATCCCTATGGACTAAATTAGGACATAGTGCTGGGGAGTTGATATACCCTTGAGGAAGCACTGTGCAAATATACTGTTGGCCTTGCCAGCTGAAGGCAAACTTGCTTCTGATGGTCCTTTGAAATTGGTATCACAAAAGAGGCATTGGCCAGATCAATAGCTGCATACCAAGTACCAGGAGATGTACTAATTTGCTCAAAGAATGAAACCACATCAGGAACAGCAGCTGCAATTGGAGTCACCACCTGATTAAGTTTATGATAATCTACTGTCATTCTCCAAGATCCATCTGTTTTTTGTACAGGCCAAATAGGTGAATTAAATGGGGATGTGGTGGGAATCGCCACTCCTGCATCTTTCAAGTCCCTGATGGTGGCAGTAATCTTTGCAACCCCTCCAGGGATGCGGTATTGTTTTTGGTTTACTATTTTTGTAGGTAGAGGCAGTTCTAATGGCTTCCAATATGCTTTTCCTACCATTATAGCCCTTACTCCACATGTCAGAGAGCCAATGTGGGAATTCTGCCAATTACTCAGTATATCTATTCCAATTATGAATTCTGGAACAGAGGAAATCACTACAGGATGGGTTCAGGAACAAACCCACTAGACCCATTGTGAGACACACCTTAGCTAAGACTCTATCAATAACTTGACCTCCATATACCCCCACTCTGACTGGTGGGCCAAAATGACACTTTGGGTCTCCAGGAATTAGTGTCAGTTCAGAGCCAGTGTCCAGTAATCCCCAAAAAGTCTGATTATTTCCTTTTTCCCAATGAACAGTCACTCTCGTAAAAGGCCTCAGATCCCTTTGGGGAAGGCTGGAAGAAAGATTGACATTCTAAATTTTTGGCAATGTAGTGGAGTCCCTCGTCAAAGGGACCCAGCCTGCCCTTCATTCAGGGGGTTGTGGGTCTGTAAACTGACTCAAGTCTGAGAATTGATTGAGAGGCCATACTCTGTATTCTGGCAATTCAATCTAGGTTGCTGTTTGCCAAGAATTCTTCTGTCTATACAGATCAAGTAAATATTTAGTGGGTTTGCCATGTATTTTACTACTAGAACACCATGTGCAAGTAGCCAATGCCATAATTCCACATGAGTCAGAGTATTCTGATTACTATTCCAACTCTGCTGTCCATTATGGTAACCATGTCCACCTTATCTTTGTTGATTAACTGCTGCCACTTGGCCCCTACTACCACAGGGTCCAATCAGCCCCATCGTAGTTAAGTGTCTTAGTTCAATTAGGGCAGTTCCCACTGTCAAATCTGGCTTACATAAAATAGCAATCACAGCAGTCTTCAAGGATGCTGGAGCTCCCTTCACAAATTTATTCCTCACCATACTGGTGAAAGGCATGTCCTCTGGACTCTTGATTTCTGACTCTAGGGGTCTAACCTGATATATCCATTCTAATAAGCCAATTTCCCTAAGCCTCTGGATACCTTCTTCTACATTATACCAAGGCAGGTCTGAGACTTCAACTTGACTTAAGGTAGGCCACCACATAATCCATGCTTTAGTAAGCCAACCAAATAAACTATTAGATCCTTTCCTCACCTCTCGAGCTGAGACACTGAATGAAGAATCCATACTTAGTGGGCCTAAATCAATAAACTCAGACTGATCCAATGTTACATTCCTTGCACCATTATCCCATACCCTCAGTAGCCATTCCCACACATATTCTCCAGGTTTCTGTCTGTACATGTTAGCAAAATCAAGTAGGTCTCGATTTTGGAGCTTGCTTGGACTTAACTTTATTTATAGGTCTAGCAGCAACAATGGGTGGTTGGGGCAGTTCCTGAGAACATTCAGCAATGTCTTCCATGGTCTCTGCCTCAGGCAATGACCCAGTAGGCACATTTGGGTTAATCCCATCAAACCGAGGTGTAGGGGATAATGGTTTTACAGTAATTTTTTCATATGAGAGGGAATCAACAGAATTTATAGGCTCCATATCCTGATCTTCCTGACTATCTGCCCATATGTCCCCATTCCAGATTTAGTATCCCGTTTTTTTCCCAATCAGTGCCGTCACTGTAACTTCAGACACCATTCTGGGTTGGCAATTTAATTGGTGTTGTATTCAGCCACCCTTTCAATAAGACTCTGGGTTTGGTTTTCGGCAATATCAGCTCTGTTACTAGAAGAAATAAGGCTTTAGTTCAAAACACAACTGGAAACATTGAGGTCTTTTATGTGACGCTGAAGCTGTGACTCTGCAGTCCTGAACTCATTTTGTTCTTTCACCACTTTGTCTAGTGTAAGTAGGACCAACCAACCAGCTTCTTTATACTCCTCATGCTGACAAAATTGCAGAAAACTACCAAATATGTGATCACCCAGAGCCTCAATTCTCACAAGTATTTGATCTATTGGTGGTGTTATTTTGCATATTAGTGTTGCCACCTCACACCATGGGTTAGCAGGGCCCTCTTTACTAACAGAGGCAGGGTCACTAGTGCCTTTACAATTAATCAAATTGGAGAACCAATTTAGGAAGCCCATCCTTATGGTTTTGTCTCTCTAAAACCATTCCCAGTACCAAATGTGTTAGACTGGGTTCTCTACAGAAGCAAAACAAGTAAAGCTTAGAGAGAGAGAGAGAGAGATTTATCTTAGGAAAATGGCTCACACACTTATAGAAGCTTGCAAGTCCCAAGTTCTTGGATCAAATGTCAAGCTGGAGACTTTTCCAACTCACTCAGCTGCAGGGGCTGAAGACCTCAAGGTTGGCAGGCAGTATACTGGTTATTGACTCCAAAGAAAAATGAATCCAAGATCTCTAGGCCAAATGTTGGATTGTTCATTCATGGACAGTTGTAGGCAACACAACATAATCCCAATCCACAGAAGAGTGTCTCTTTTCCCAGGATGTCCATAAATATACTGCAAGCAGGCTACACCCCTAGGGAAAACTCTCTTTCACAGATTGGCTGCTCAAAACATATACTTCTGATACGATCATTGGAACAACCCACATCACAATTGCTTAAACCACACAGAATTGTGGTCCAGCCAAGTTGACACACAGCTCCAACTATCACAGAATGACATCACATTTATTGTCAAAAGGAATATTTCAAGATCTTTCATGAAGTACAATGCTCTCAGTGATAGGATAATATCCATGTGTCTACAAGGAAAACCAGTTAATACAACTACTCAAATTTATGCACTAACCACTAAAGCCAAAGATGAAGAAACTGAAGATTTTTTACCAACTTCTGCAGCCTGAAATTGACCAAATATACATTAGTATGTATTAGTAATTGTAAGATTTGAATGCAAAAGTTGGAAATGAAGAAGAAGCATCGGTAGTTGGAAAGTATGGCCTTGGTGATATAAATGATGCCAGAGACAGTATGATTGAATTTTGCAAGACCAACTACTTATTCATACAAATAGAAAAGATTTGACACGTTGAACACCAGTAACCAAAGACCAGAGAACATCACACACGAAGAAAGCAGAAAGTCATTTAAAAGATAGGAAAGGAAGAGAAGACTAAAAAGGATCTCAGAAGAGACTTTGAAACTTGCTCTTAAAAGGAGAGTAGCAAATGGAAGAAATGATGAAGTAGAAGATCTGAACAGAAGATTTCAAAGAGCAGCTTGAAAGGACAACGTAAAGTATTACAATAAAATGTGCAAAGACTGGAAGATGGAAAAGCAAAGGGAAAGAATACACTTGGCATTTCTCAAGTTTAAAGAACTGAAGAAAAAATTCAACCCTCAAGTTGCAATATTGAAGGATTCTATGGGCAAAATATTGAACAATGCAGGAAGCATGAAAAGAAGATGGAAGAAATACACAGTCACTGCACCAAAAAGAATTGGTTAATGTTCAACCACTTTAGGAGGCAGCTTATGATCAAGAACCAATGGTATTGAAGGAAGTCCAAACTTCACTGAATGAATTGGCTAAAAATAAGCCTCTAGGAATTGATGGAATATCCACTGAGATGTTTCAACAAATAGATTCAGCACTGGAGGCACTTAATTGTTTATGCCAAGAAATTTGGAAGAGAGCTACCTGGCAAATAGACTAGAAAAGATCCATATTTGTGCCCATTCCAAAGAAAAGTGATCCAACAAATATTGAACAATATCATTAATATCACACCCAAGTAAAATTTTGCAAGATATAATTCAAAAACAGTTGCAGCAATACATTGATAAGGAACTTCCAGAAATTCAAGCTGGATTCAGAAGAGGACATGGAAAAAGGGCTATCACTGCTGATGTCAGATTGTTCTTGGTTGAAAACAGAGAATACCAGAAAGATCTTTACTGTGTTTTATCGACTACTCAAAGGCATTCCACTGTGTAGATCATAATGATTTATGAATAGTATTGTGAAGAATGGGAATTCCAGAACACTTAATTGTTCTTATGAGGAATCTGCACATAGACCAAGAGGCTGTTGTTCGAACAGAACGAGGAAATACTGCATGGTTTGAAATCAAGAAGGGAGTGTGTCAGGGTTATATCCTTTCACCATACTTATTCAATCTGTGTACTGAGTAAATAATCAGAGAAGCTGAATTATATGAAGATCATGGCATCAGGATTTGAAGAAGACTCATTAGCAACCTGCAATATGCAGATGACAAAACCTTGCTTGCTGAAAATTAAGATGACTTGAAGCCCTTACTGATGAAGATCAAAGACTATACCCTTCAGTATGTATTACATCTCAACAAAGAAAGAACAAAAATCTTCACAATTGGACCAATAAGCAACATCTTGATAAATGGAGAAAAGACTGAAGGTGTCAAGGATTTCATTTTACTTGGATACACAATCAGTGTTCTTGGAAGCAGAAGTCAAGAAATCAAATGACATATGCATTGGATAAATCTATTGCAAAAGATCTCTTTAAAGTGTTCAAGAACAAAGATGTCACTGAAGACTAAGGTGCAGCTGATCCAAGCTATGTTGTTTTCAACAGCTTCATATGCATATGAGAGCTGGACAGTGAATAAGGAAAACCACAGAAGAACTGATGCTTTTGAATTGTGGTGTTGACGAAGAATATTGAAGGCACTATGGACTGCTAGAAGAATGAACAAATCTGTCCTGAATAAAGTACAGCCAGAATGTTCTTTAGACGTGAAAATAGCCAGACTTTGTCTTTTCTACTTTGGTCTGGTTGTTAGAAGGGAGCAATCCCTGGATAAGGATATCATTCTGGGTTAGTGAAAAAGAAGACCTTCAGCAGCAGGGACTGACAAAGTGGCAGAAAAATGGGCTCAATCATGACAATTGTGAGGATGGCACAGGACCAGGCAGTGTTTCGTTCTGTTGTATGTAGGGCCACTACAAGTAGGGACCGAGTAGATAGCACCTAACAAGAGATGGCACCTAACAACAACAACAAATCCATTCAACAGAAAAAAGAATTGTCTCCTTAATAAATGGTGGTGGGACAACTGAATTTCCATATGCAAAAGAATAAAGCTGGCCCCATATCTCACACCATATAAAATGTTTATGTTATTCAGCCACACCACAGGAGACTTTTTCACACAGAATGGGGGCCAGTCTTTCTGCAGTGACAAAAGAAAAAAGTGACTTCAAGTTTTGATGTAAGGAATGTGGAGAGGGTTTCCTTTTGGGAAGAATTGCCAGGAGATGCTAAAAGTGTCTTATAAATGCTGGGAGATTTCCCTATATCTGCCAGCACATAACAACAACAATAACAACAAGCAATGATTTGTTTTACTAGAAATAGAACAGAATCAGATTTCTGAAGGAACAAGAGGTCTGAATCATAGGAAATTATCAGAGACCATTGTCAAAACAATTACCTTGGGCATAAACAAAATTATCCTGGAAAAATTTGCTTAAACTCAGTTACAATGCTCTTTTTAGATTATGAAGCCTGTATTCTCTAATCAATCTGTACTTGTGACAGAGCCCTCGATCAGACTCTGTCCCCAGAACACCAAAAGTGAGCAGATCAATGGCCCTCATTTTTTTTTTTCAAGATTGTGAGAGGTTTGGAAGAGTTTGTAGAGGAATTTGTATTAAGGAACTTGGATGATAGAGAAAGTTTAAGAGAGAATTGCAGTTATTTCATCTAAAGAAATGATATTTGAAAGAAGAAATAAGATAATAGTAACTTACACCTACCAGGCTGCTATAAGAGATTTAAAAGATCTTCTGAAGATGGCAATAGAAAAAAAAAAAATTACAGTTCAGAGACTTAATTTAATAAAGATAAATCATTTTGGGAATTCGAAGAACATCAGATGAAAAGTCAAAATATAACAGTGGCCTAGGGAAAAAAAAAATTAATGGAGAAATGAACTATTTCCTCACAGGAATCTAACTAACCCAAGTTGTAAATTAATCAGAAAGTTTATACAAGGAAAAATGTAGAAAATTTAGCCCTTTCAGGGAATACTTGGCAGGATGAACCACCAGTCTGATCTAGGATGACAATGTCCACATGCTTTATTTGTGTTTAAAAACTTTCAGTGTCTTAAGAGGCACCCCTGTTCCCACACTTACGGTATAGAGTGACAGCCCTGAGTATTACAAGATTTCCAGTTATTAAAGAAATATTCTTTCATGCTTAGTATAATCCTTTTAGGATGATGGGAAAAGCCACTGTTATACTTTAGGAAGTATATTCAATCATAAGGTAAATAATCAGAGATTTTCTGTTTGTTCTTTTTCTTTGGCAACAAAATTAAGTAAACCAGAATATATATGAGTCATTAATTTACTCATGCATTCGATCAACCAAATAGCAAATGTCTACTAAACAGTTGTTAATGAGTCAGGCACTGTGCTAGTTGTTAAGGCTAAAAAAACAAAACAAAAAAAAAGCCAAAAAACATAGTTCTTATCCTTAAGAAGTTCATGGTCTAATCACTCAGAGGGGGATCTATGTAGGAGATCCTGGATAGAGAGGGAGAACAATGTGGAACAGAACTCAAAATCATTTGGAAAAAAAAAGAGGGAACCAGGTTTGCTGGTCTGATAAGAGCCTGGTGAAACCACTGAAACTATGGCCCTTAGCTGCCCTTCAGGTCTGGAAATGAACACACACTTGTGGCTTCCAGCCAAGCAAAAGACAGGCATAGGAGTTGAACATTTACCTAAGGTAAATATACTCCTTGGAGAGAACAATCATGGGAGAAAAAGGGTTGTTTATGCACAGAGAGACAGCTCAGAGGGCAGGAGTGTATGGAGGGATGGACACTGGGAAGAGGTAACTATGGGGAGGAAGTGGGAGGGGAGCTGTTGCATTGTGGTAAACTGTGCTCCATGACATGAGACAAAGTATATGCGAACTGCTGTATGGAAAGTGAATTTGCTCTGCAAATATTCACCCAAAAAGGAAGAAGAAGTTCACAGTCTAACCAAAGATACCAAATCTGGTTGGGTGCTTTTATAAAATGTGCTATCCATATTAAAGTTATTGAAAAGTTAAATGTTACTGATCTCATCAATATACCTAAATGAATATTTTTATCTTGTATTTTGCAACATTTTTGAAGTATCATTTTTCTTAACATGAATTAGTTTCCCAGTAAAGGGTGGGGGGAGTCCTGGCAGTCTTATTCTTGGTCCTCCAGGTCTATTGGGGCCCCAAAGGCTGGTCTGCATACCTTCTGGCTTCTTGCTGTGTTCAGTGGGTGAGAGGTGAGAGGTGGTGGCAAGAGATAAGGTGGTGAGAGAAAAGTCTGACAGGGGTGTTTGTTTCTCCAGCTCCCTCTCTGCCATGTCTCTCTACAAAGACCACAACTCTAGTAGAGAACCCTCTAGATACCCATACTACCCTTCATGCCTAAGGGTGGTGACAGCTCCCCACCATTGCTAGTTAGGGCACCACATTATTCCTAAATATTGATCATCTTTGGGAAATAGTTCCCTTAGTAACCTCTCCTCAAATTACCTAGTTTGAGGGTGCCATGATTTTCACGTCTTCTTATTACAGAAGAGGAAAAGTTTTTTTTCGTTAAAGGAAGAAACAGAGATGCCTTTTGTAGATTATTCCTGGGATCAGATATTAATGAAGTGCTTAGAGGAAGTTTTGATTCAAATAATCTTTGTTAACAATTATTCCTTTCCTGATATGTAAATCACTGGCACTTTATGAGATGTGAGTGGTGTTTTGGTTACCCAGTGCTGCTTCCATAAGAA
Source organism: Orycteropus afer afer (assembly GCF_000298275.1). NCBI lineage: Eukaryota > Metazoa > Chordata > Mammalia > Tubulidentata > Orycteropodidae > Orycteropus > Orycteropus afer. The sequence continues at coordinate 566,566 of NW_006922476.1, forward strand.
TATATCACAGACGGGATGGCTTTAACAAACAGGAGTTTATTCTCTCACAGTTTGGAGGCTTTAAGTCCAAGTTCACAGTGCCAGGCTCTAGGGGCTGGGTAAAAGCTCCTCAACCTTGGGGTCCAGCTCTGCCTCCTGCACCTGGCCCACTGGAGCTAGAGATGTTTTTTCACTCAGACAACTGCTGGCTGCTGAGGCTGACAAGCCCAAGGTCAACAAGTAAAAAAGCACAGTCCTGATGTTACCAAACCACATGGCAGGCCATTAATTTAAGTCCATTTTAAGTCCCAAAGTCAGCAGAGCATGGCAGGCTGCTGAACAATGACCCAGGTACATGCAGAGTCCAGGCGTGCCATAAGCTAGAGACCGTTTCCCAAGGCTTCTGCTTATATACAGGAAACAGACCACATTCCCTAAGGCAGCTACTCAGCTGCTCACAGTAGATTCCACCATAGAGCTGATTACCAGTCACATCATGGGGAATACTACATCCAGCTACCCAGCCATTCAACCAGGCCTAGCCAAGATGACACACAAACTTAACCACCATAAGTGGATCATAGATTATAAAGCACTTATTTCTTGTTTCTTTCACCAGCTAGAAAATTGTATACATGCTAATTTCATAGCTTTGCCAAGTTCTCAGTTTAATGTACCTCTTAGCCCCACTGCTAGGAACAGTAAGTAGTCTTTCATCTTCAGGTTCAACATGATGTGAGTTCCCATGGCAGATCCTGATGTCAAGCTTCAAGGACTCAACATCAAGGCTCACTTGTTTCTAGTGTAGCTATGACCTTGTACTCAACTTCTTGCTCCAGGACCTCTCTCTGGGATTTGAAATCCTTTCTTTTACTTTAATCAACACCCCTCCCATGAACTGTTCAAACCACCATGAGTGGTTTGTCCCCAGCTAGGGTGCAGTGGCAAGGACTTGGCTTACTTCTAACCAACTAATAATTAACTGTGTTAACCAACTCTTCATACTAATTGCCAGTATGATTGGATCTCTGAGCAGGGCTGGTTTACCCTCCAATCCTATCTTTGTACTGGAACACACCAATCCCATAAATGCCAACTGACTCATTTATTCAGTATCTACTCTGTTCTAGTTAGTTATTATAATGAAATGGGCAAGGACCCAGAGTAAGAAAACTAAAAGAGAAGAACATGCTCAGCATTTCTCAAGCTGAAAGAACTGAAGAAAATGTTCAAGCCTTGAGTTGCGATATTGAAGTATTTTTTGGGCAAAATATTGAATGACACGGGAAGTATCAAAAGTAGATGGAAGGAATATACAGAGCTACTGTACCAAAAAGAATTGGTCAGTGTTCAATCATTTCAGGAGGTGGCATATGATCAAGAACCATTGGTATTGAAGGAAGAAGTCCAAGCTGCACTGAAGGAACTGGTGAAAAACAAAGCTCTAGTAATTAACAGAATACCCATTGAGATGTTTCAACAAACAGATGCAGCACTGGAGACACTTACTCATTTATGCCAAGAAATTTGGAAGACAGCTATCTGGCCAACGAACTGGAAGAGATCCATATTTGTACCCATTCCAAAGAAAAGTGATCCAATAAAATGTGGAAATTATTAAACAATAGCATTAATATCACACACAAGTAAAATTTTGCTGAAGATAATTCAAAAATTGTTGAAGCAGTATATTGACAGGGAATGGACAGAAATTCAAATTAGATTCAGAAAAGGACATAGAACAAGGGATATCATTGCTGATATCAGATGGATCTTAACTGAAAGCAAAGAATATCAGAAAGATGTTTACCTATGTTTTTATCAACTATGCAAAGGCATTCAACTATGTGGGTCATAACAAATTATGGATAATGTTGCAAAGAATGGAAATTCCAGAACACTTAATTGTTTTCATGAAGAACATGTATGTAGACCAAGAGGTTATCATTTGAACAGAACAAGGAGTTCTGCATGGTTTAAAATCAGGAAAGATGTGTTTCAGGATTGTATTCTTTCACCATATTTATTCAATCTGTACACTAAGCAAATAATCCGAGAAGCTGGACTATATGAAGAAGAACATGGCATCAGGATTGGAGGAAGACTCTTTAATAACCTGCAATATGGCACTTGACTGCTAACCAGAAGGCTGGCAGTTCAAACCCACCAGCCACTCCTCGGAAGGAAGATGAGGCAATCTACTTCCATAGTGATACTGCCTCAGAAACCCAAGAAAGGGTCGCTATGAGTCGCGTCTGACTCGACGGCACATAACAACAACAACAACAACATGCAGATGACACAACCTTGCTTGCTGAAAATGAAGAAGACTTGAAGCACTTACTGATAAAGATCAAAGACTACAGTCTTTGGTGTGGATTATACCTCTACATAAAGAAAACAAAAGTCCTCACAACTAGACCATTAAGCAACATCACAATAAATGGAGAAAAGATTGCAGTTGGCAGGAATTTCATTTTACTTAGATCCACAATCAACACCCACAGAAGCAGCAGTCAAGAAATCAGATGTCTTATTTCACTGGCCAAATCTACTACAAAAGACCTCTTTAAAGTGTTAAGGAGCAAAAATGTCTTTGAAGACTAAGGTGCACCTAACTCAAGCAAAGGCATCTTGAAGCCCACCATATGCATGTGAAAGGTGGATAAGGAGTAAAGAAGACAGAAGAAGAATTGACACCTTTGGACTGTGGTGTTGGCAACAAATACTGAAAATATCATGGACTGCCAGAAGAATGAATAAATTGGTCCTGGAAGAAATATAGCTAGAACATTCCTTAGAAGCAAGAATTGCCAGACTTGTCTCACCTACTTTGGTCATACTGTCAGAAGAGACTGGTCTCTGGGGAAGTATATCATGCTTAATAAAGTTGAGGGTTAGTTCAAGCAGATGGATTGACACAGTGGGTATGGCGATGGGCTCAAGCATAGTAAGAATTGTGAGGATAGCGCAAGACTGGGCAGTATTTCTTTCTATTGTACATAGGGTCACCATGAGTTGGAGTAAACTCAAAGGCTCCAAACAAAACCAACAATGGTTCTAGTTATTGGTTAGTGGTTCAAATCCACCCAGAGGCACGTTGGAAAAAAGGCCTGACAGTCTACTTCTGAAAGATAACAGCCATTAGAAACCAAAACTGGCTTGTTTTTTGGTTCCTCTGTTCTAGGCACTGTTCTAGGCCATTGGGAGACTGGTTTCATAGTACATTTACACAGTAGCAACACTTGAATGAATCCTAATTTTGGAAGCAAAAGGAAAAGCAATAACCTGTATACCTATGCTTCCGCATCTAGTGGCCTGCGCTTTCGTTCATCACGTTGGTTTGTTCTCTTTCTTTTTCCTTGAATACCACACCACCTTGAAGACAGTTTTGTTTTCCCATAATAGATAAGTAGAGCAATTGTAATTTTTTACATGATTATCTCCAAGAATCTGATTCTACTACAATTCCAGAACTACAGTGTTTACCTTGAAAGGCTATAGGTCTAAAATAATCAAAAGTCTACTTTCAAACTCTGACAATTTAGACTATGAGATATATTCAGTATTTTTGCCCACTTCTATGGGTTTTTGTTGTTGTTGTTGTTTGTTTTTTACTAACTTCACTAACTGGCACTGATTTGCTAACATGGATTTAAGAAATTCTTTTGAATTAAATAGACTGTGCAGCAGCTTTAATAACAGGTTGTTGAGCACTGAACACATCTTAAAGTTTTATTTCATAAAGCTGTTTGGGAAAGTTATTATATGCAGTTTGGGTAGTATTTCTTTTTTCTTTTGTTTTTAATAACATGAGTGATGATTTAATATTCATAATCACTTATTTCATTCTTAAAAGTAAAATAAGTGATGGGTAAAGAGGGTTTTCTAGCTCTTGGTTCAAGACCAAGAAGGCCTTGGATCAAGCAACAGGGTTGAATCTTTAGTCTGAAGGATTCACAAGGCTAATAAAAAGCATTAATAAGGTGCATATCCTAGGATAGTAATGATTACTTTATAAATGGGAGACTGACCTGAGAGTGAACACATCAAGAGTACCTATTCTAAAGTAAGAGGAGACAGAAACAGAAAACAGGGCTCCTGATTCGTGTTCCATCACTTAATCGTTAAACACTTCTCAGTTTAAGCTAAAGAGATATAATGGTGAATTTGACAGATGCCTTCAAATCAAGATTAGATAGGAGCTGAAAGTCTAATGTTGAACCTGTCTTACCTTCTACTGAAGATGTCACTCACAATCTCTTTTCTCAAGTCCTCTTCTCTGCTTAAACAACTTAGAACATTTCTGATTACAACCCAAACTCTCCCTGGGTGAACCTTGCTTTGCACCAAACACCTGTGTGTAAATAACATTGTAATAATTCAGGCTGTATTTTAAATGCACCATAGGGATCTTCCTATTTAAGGAACACTGAAATAAATACTTCTGTAAAGAAGAATACCTCTTTTGTAATGTAAACAATGTAAACACAGATCCCCTTGCCCTCAAGTCTATTTCGACTCATAGCAAACCTACAGGACAGAGTAGAACTGCCCCATGGGGTTTTCAAAGCTGTAATTCTTTACAGAAGTAGACTGCCACATCTTTCTCCTGCAGAATGGCTGGTGGGTTCTAACCACCTATCTTAGGTTCACAGTCGAGAGCTTTAACCACTGCAACACCTACCTTTTGGTTCACAGCCAAGAGCTTTAACCACTGCAACACAAGGGCTCCTTATAAGTGTTAATAAAGCTTCCAATTCACGTAAATTCAGATTTTTGCACAATGGATTTTATTAAAGCAGAACATATCTGTAAATGAAAATATTTTAAGCATCAGTCCTTTGCCCATTATAATGGTTTTTCAAAAATCGTCTTAGAATAACACCCATTAGTTTGAATAATTAAATTAAAAAAAAAAAATGTTTCCTCATGCATTGAAATTTGAGTGTAATAGGAAAAGAAAAAAAAAAATGAATGCCTTATTTTTAAGCCTCTCTTTCAACCTTGTTTTAATATGACAAACAATATAATGATTAACATCCCACAGAAAGTACACTGCAAAGTGGGGAGTAATTGAAGAAAGATGGCCAGAACCTGCTTTAAGAAATTACTGGCAGCTAAAAATGAATGGCATCTGAATTTATCAGACCTTGGAAAACTGACTGGCTGTATGTTCAATGTGCATTACCATATTTAAATCTTTACAACTGTCCAGGTATTATCATCTCCAGTTCCACATGAAATGGAAACTTAGAAACTAACTTGTCGAATGTCACATACACTCTAAGCAGAAAGTCAGAATTTGAACTTACATCTCTGCCCCTGAAATAAATGCTCTTATTTCAGGTCCTTGGGTGGCCCAAACAGGGTTGTGCTTGACTATCTATCCAAACATTGATGATTCAAACCCACCCAGTGACAATGGAGAAGAAAGGCATGGTCATCTGCTTCCATAAAGATTATAGCTTATGAAGCAGTTTTACACTGTAACACATGGGGCCACCTGGAGTGGGAATCGACTCAGTGATGATGAGTTTGCTTTTTAGACTAATCCCTCTGAATACTATTAGGCTGGACCTTCAATTAAGATATTAGAACATTTTTGACTGACAAAGATGAAATTTCATATGTTTTAAATAAAACTGCACTGCCATGCAGAAATCAAAGTGGTAAAGGTAGAGATGATCCAAGGGGACCTAAACCTGCTTTATAGGACTAGAAAGAGCCCCAGTTCACTGCTATTTCTCACTTCTAGTCCTGTTTGTTTAGACGTTTCTCTACCCACATTTGGATTTACACTTTTTATTCAGAAGTTTTTATAGGGCACAGTTATAGGTTAATTGTGTCTTCCAAAAAGCTATGTTGAAGCCCTAATATGTGATCTTATTTGGCAAAAAGATCTTTGCAGATGGAATCAAGTTAAGATGGGTCATTAAGGTGGGCCCTAATCCAATGACTTGTGTTCTTATAAGAAGAAGAAATGAGATGCAGACACACAGAGTGAATATCATGTGATGATGGAGGCAGAGATTGGAGTGATGCATTTACAAGATGAAAAACACTAAGGATTGCTGGCAACACAGAAACTAAGACAAAGGATGGAAAAGATTCTCTTCAAGAGCCTTCAAAGGGATCATGGGCCTGGCAATACCCTGATTTTGAACTTCTAGTATCCAGACTACCAATATGTCCCCACCCACCCCTCAACACAATGGTTATGACTATGCACCTCAACATAAAGAAAACAAAAATCCTCACAATTGGACTAATATGCAACATCACGGTAAACAGAAGATTGAAGTTATCAAGGATTTCATTTTGTTTGGATCCACAAATAATGTCCATGGAAGCAGCAGTCAAGAGATCAAATGACATATTGGGGGAATCTGTTGTAAAAGATCTCTTTAAAGTTTCAAAGAGCAAAGATGTCACTTTGAAGATTAAAGTGCATGTAACGCAAGCCATGGTAGTGTCAATTGCCTCATGTGCATGCAAAAGCTGGACAATGAACAAGGAAGAGAGAAGAAGAATTGATGTAATTGAAACATATGTTGGTAAAGCATAGTGAATATACCATGGACTACCAGAAGAACAAGCCAACCTATTTTGGAAGAAGTACAGCCAGAATGTCCTTAGAAGTGAAGATGTCCCACATATTTTGTTATCAGGAGGGACCAGTCATTGGAGAAGGCTATCATGCTTGGTAAAGTAGAAGATCCACAAAAAAGTAGACCCTCAACAAGATGTATTGACACAGTGGCTGCAACAATGGGCTCAGGCATGGCAATGATTGTGAAGATAGCACAGGTCTGGACAGTGTTTTGTTCTATTGTACATTGGATCTCTACGAGTTAAAACTAACTTGACAGCACCTAATAACAACAGTCACTTGACTGCTAATCAGAAGGCTGGCAGTTCAAACCCACCAGCCAGTCCTTGGAAGGAAGATGGGGCAATCTACTTCCGTAGTGATACTGCCTCAGAAACCCAAGGAGGGGTCGCTATGAGTCATGTCCAACTTGACATCATATAACAACAACAACAGCCTCCAGAACTATGAAAGAATAAATCTCCCTTGTTTTAAGCTGCCTAGTTTGTGGTACTTTGTGATGGCAGCCCTGGGAAATGAATGCAGGTACCTTATGCTCACCAGGCCCTGTACTAAGTACTAGAGACACCAACATGAGTATGATTTAGTCCCAAACAAAATAATTTGACTGTAAGAAGTCTATAGTGTGTTCCTTATAGGAACTAATTAGAGTCTCTAAATTGCATGGGCAGAAAATAATTTCAGGATGGGTTCAACTGCCCTTGCACGTGTGGGATAAGCCACTCTGATCTAGATCAGCCTTCAGAGCACTGGCAAGGAGGGTAAGAGCAGAGCTGCTGGACCACACTCCCTGTCTCCTTGACCATGCATCCTCTCTAGGACCTCCTCATTCCTAGAGTCTCTGTACCTCAGCAGGGAAAGAAAGAAAAAAGTGACATGTGGAGGAAGGAAACCAAAAGTCCAGAACCCAAATTGGAATGTTCATCATTCTTCATTATCTCATCCATCAGTCTTAGAAATCCATTGTTTCACTGCTCAGGTGAAACCACATTTTGTTGTAGTTTATTTCCTTTGTGGCTAAAGTTCCCACAGTCTGGCTTTCATCATGTACACTGCTTTTAACTTTAGTAAAATCCCAGTAAACAAAATAATTTGAAAAACTAGACATTTGTAATGAGATTTAACTATAGAGAGTTTACTAAGTGAGCTGATGCTTTGTGTAGATGATATTTTACATACAAAAAAACAAACACAGCCATTTCTCCAATGGATTATTGCTTACAGAAAAGTGGAGGGCATGTTCCTGCCCATACTCATGATTTCACACACTCCTCATAGCCTTGAAATGTTTTCTTTCAGAACACGGTCTTTTCCAATGTTTTAGGTCAGACATTAAATTTAGTCAGCTATTTTATGTAGTTCAGAGCAGAAAACAAACTCACCTTGAACATTCTGGAGGAATCTGTTGTTTAATGGAGAAAAATTCTTCACTTATGGCTGGCCTGTGGCACTAAAAAAACAAACTCTCATTTACCCTGAACTCTGAGGTGGATGTCATGAAGTTGATAATTATTAATGACAACTAATGGCTGGTAGTTATTAATGACATGTGTGAAAGAAGGGTAAAAATAATAATTATAATAATGTAAGGTGTCATGAGCAAATAGTAATTGCAGTAATGATTGCTATTATAGTAATGAGTGAGAATATGATTTTAGGTTATTAAACCACTAAGGATAACAAAAACCTGCGTACGTGTATATGATTGTGGAGAGTGGCCAGATAAAAAATAATAGTCATTCTTGATTGAGGACTACCTATGTACCAGGCATGGTGCCAAATATGTAGCATATGTTTGCTCATTTAACCCATCACAGCTCTGTAAGTAGACATTATTGGTAGCATTATTATTTTTGTTTTACCAATGACAAAATGAAGGTTCAGAACAGTTAACTAATTTGACAAAGATAACTAAACAGTTGGTAAATGGCTTTAAGAAACTTAAAGCCAGTCTAGGAAACCACAAAGTTCATGTGCTTAACCAATGTTACAGAATGCTAACTGAAAACCAAAAGAAATAACATTCTGTTACCTAGGTCAACCTGCTTAAGTGCGAGGTAGTTTGAGGGTATCTGTCTGACTGACAAATTATCTTAGGCCAGAGGATCCCAGCTGGCATTAGGATCTTCCCATAAGACCAATGTGGTGAGGATCCCATAGGGATAGGCCTGCAGAACTGTTTTGTAGAGAAACAGAAATGTCTGTAAATAGGAGGGACTTGAGTTACTCCCCTGGGTTGAGTATGAAACCATGTATTACGGATTGAATTGTGTCCCCTAAAAGATAGGTCCTAACTCTTGTACCTGAGAATGTGACCTAATTTGGGGAAATAGAATTTTTCTTTGCAGATGTTATCAGTTAAGTTAATGAGGTCATACTGGAATAAGGTGGGTCCTAATCACTTCTGCGTAGCATCTTGAAAAGTGGAGACCTGACAAGGAGATAGAGTCATGCACAGGGGAAGATGCCATGTGAAGACAGATGTACAAGCAAAGGAAAAATGTCAAGGGCAGCTGGCTAGAAGTCAGGCGAGAGGCATGGAACAGTCCATCATCTCTCAGAGCCCTCAGAAGGAATCAATACCGCCGAGATTCTGATTTGGACTTCTGTACTCTAGAACCGCAAAAAAGTACATTTCTGTTATTTAAAGCCACCTACTTTGTGGTATTTTTGTCACAGCATCCTTAGAAAACTTAAACACCATGAAAACCTCTTTTGAGTTTTTCTGATCAGAGCTGTGACCTAAGTACCTTCTTGTTTCTCTCCCTTTGGGCAAGTGGCACATTCACTACCCTCCAACGACCATGACTTTAATTCTCAGACTACGCTGTTGTGTTGCCTCCAACAACAGGAGTAGGGCTGAAATCTCATCATGAATAAATTGATTAAAAATCACAATTCTGAGCCCTTTGGTGTTTTGTTTAAAAAGTTATTATCCTAGCTTCTATTTCTAAAAGATGTCTGGTTTTTTTTTTTTTTTTTTGCTTGTTTGTTTCATGTGACATCAGGATAAAGTGGTTGTTAGTTAATATTTTATCTAACCTGGAGTTACATACATATCAATAAGTTTATTAGTTTTGCAATGAATTATAGCAAAATATACTTACCCTTAAGCCTGTGATAAGCTATATTCATTCAAGGGATGATTCTACAGGCACTTCAGGATCTTGTGGTACCTTGGAGTCATCAAGAGCATCACTTTTCACTGAGCAGAAAAAATACAACCATGAGAGCATCCTATTGGGCTTTTGGATAAATAGCCATGTGTTACTGACTTTGAAAAATGATACTGGGGAGAAGATGAGAGGCTAAATACCTGGATAAGTTGAAAAAAAATACATAAATATATATATATTTGCCAGATTATTAGTGGTTAGCAGGGGTAAGAAGGAGGGGGAAAAGGAAAGCTTTTGTTTGCAGGGCATTGAGTTTATGCTAATGGTGGTGGAATATTTTGGAAAAGGATAGCAGTAATGGTGGCACAACATGAAAAATGTCATCAATAAAGAAAAATAATGATACAGGGGAACTAATATAATAATAATAAGCCCCAAATGGTTGAAAATTCCCTTTAATGCAGATGAAATATAAAGAACACAATAGTGCACTTGTTACCCTCATGAAAATATGATTACATTTGGCAGCAAATAGGCTTAAGTAGAAGTAGCATACACTTCTGTCTTAGTTACCTAGTGCTACTATAACAGAAATACCACAAATGGGTGTCTTTAACAAATAGAAATTTATTTTCCCACAGTTAGGAGGCAAGATGGGTGAATGCAGGGTGCTAGCTCTGGAAAGTCTTTCTCTCCTGTAGGCTCTGGGGGAAAATGCTTGTCTCCTCAGCTTCTATGCCTTGGCTCCTTGGTGATCTGCACATGCTGTAGCATCTATCTTCCCCCATCTCTGCTTCCTTGATTGCTTGTTTAATCTCTTTTATATCAATCCAAAGAGAGAGATTGATTTAAGACACACCCTACACTAATATTATCTCATTAGTGGCTAAGGCACTTGACTGCTAACCAGAAGGCTGGCGGTTCAAACCCACCAGCCACTCCTTGGAAGGAAAGTTGGGCAATCTACTTCCGTAGTGATACTGCCTCGGAAACCCAAGGAGGGGTTGCTATGAGTCGGGGCCGACTCGACGGCATATAACAACAACAACAACAACAATATAACAAAGAAAACCCATTCCCAAATGGGATTATAGCCACAGATACAAGAATTGGGATTTATAACACATACTATTGGGGGACACAATTCAATTCATAACAAGGTCCATCCCCCATTATTCATTGTGCTGTTTTTTCTGGCCTGGCGGAGTCACACAGTTCCTGGCAACGTTGAAGCTCTTTTCCTTGCAGCTTACTTCCAAATCCAAACAAGGAAGAAGATGGATCATCAAAATGACTTTTGGCTGGAAGCCATGGTGAGCCACAAGATAAAGGGTTTCTTTGGGATAATAATGCACTTCTTTGTGGAGTCCATTAACTTAAAGAGCCAAATGGGAGAATGTACATACTTCCCACGAATAAAGACTGCAGCTCTAGTAAGGCCCAAGTACAAATTCTGAGAAGTCATACAATGTTGTGAAAGTTAATATTCTGAATTTCTGGCCAAAAAACCCTGGTTGCAAATATACTGCTTACATAAAAAATTAAAGAATACTGAGACATAGAACGATCAACATTAGGAAATGTGCAATTTCCCCACCTCTTTGCATCCTGGGTTAAATTTTGCAAGTGAATATTTCATGAGTTTTTTTCAGACAAGTCTGCATATCTGTTTGAAAAGAAGAGTGTTCATGTAGAACCATGTCAAGAGTCTAGTACTCAGGAATGTGGAGATGAGTCATGCCATGGGCTTTCTGTTTTGAGGTGAGACAGTGTTACTGTGCACAGTGGTAAGACCTCCTTGCAGTTATGTAGTGTTTCCTGGAAAAGTTTATTTTCTCATTTGATCTTTTCTACAACCCCGAGGCAAGTAGTATATTTATGACGAGGGTGATGTGATAAAAATAATGGGAATAAAGAGTTTCATAAAACCAGTAAAGCTCAATTATAATCAGGTATCCAAGTACACAGGGCAGAAATGCATTGCAGTGCTCAATAGATAAAATGATGTACTACATTTGGATAAAATTCTCATTAATAGTTCTTCCTCCACCAACAGCTTCATAGATTTCATTGTTACTCTCTTATTCATCTCCACTAGGACCATTTTTATCAAAACTGGTTATTTCGTCCTTAAGAGTTCTCTTGACGCTGCTTCTTGCTCACCAAATAGAGTCATAATCCTTAGTATGTAACTTCAAAATCCTTTACACAATGACCAATTGCTTCCCCAAAGAGGATTGTGACTTCAGATGGAGAATAAGCTGCTGAAGGAAATTAACTCTCAAGAAATGAAAGTCCTGTTTCTGTGCACTTGGAGGCAGGAAAAGAAAAATTCAGAGTATGTCACACAAATGCCAAAACAGTCTTCATTCTTCCTATAGCATTTCAGGACCAGACAGGTTACTCACAAGGTTACTCTGCCCTCTTATTCAGAGCTCAAGCTGGGAGAAGATGCGTGGGACTCATTCCCGAAAATCATTCAGCCCCCTTCAGCAAAGTGGCCTAAGAGGCCACAGCTCTTTAAGACCTCTTTAATTCCTTAACTGAAATGCTACCCAAACCATTTCACTTACTTTTCCCTTTAGATTTTTATGCACTAACTAAATCCTAAAAGATTTTCTGCTTTTTGCACTTGCAAAACTGGGGAGGTGGGGGAAATCTCAAAGGTTAAAAGGAAACCGGCACATTTCATTTGGTCTAGAGAAAAGAAAAAACAGATACATATTTTGAAAAGTGTTGTGTGCATTCACATGATGAACATGTTTGCCCTCCAGGTCAAATTAGCAATGAAAGCAAATCCACGAGAGCATAAGAAATGCCACATCAAGTCAGGCAAATCCTCCATCTTGTTCTATATTCAGTCTTTCCGGGGGCACTAGTCAACAGCAGGTGGACAGGCTGTGGAGGTGAAAGGTTTAGTGACCTGAACCAGAGCTCTCAGTCCTAGCAATGCTACCACAGGATCTTCAACAAGTTACTTCACCTCTTTGAGGCTAACTTTCTTCATCTGGACCATGCTTGGGATACTGCCTGCTCCTTTCTGCTTCAAAGGATTGTTCCGAGATCTGAAATCGACAACAGATTTGAATGTACTTGGTAAACAGCATTGGTAGCATCCTTTGCACAAAGTGAGGTACCAGAGATCTGGGGGTGTAGGTGGGCAAGGGATGCTTACCTGTGTGGCGGTGCCAACACCACGAACTCTTAGTTTCCTAGGGTTGCTCTAATAAGGTAGGTGCTTTAAAGAACAGATATTCAGCTTCTCACAGTTTGAGAGGCTGTTGTTGTTGTTGTTATGTGCCGTCGAGTCGGCCCCGACTCATAGCGACCCCTCCTTGGGTTTCCGAGGCAGTATCACTACGGAAGTAGGATTGCCCAACCTTCCTTCCGAGGAGTGGCTGGTGGGTTTGAACCGCCAGCCGTCTGGTTAGCAGGCAAGTGTCTTAGCCACTATGCTACCAGAGCTCCTGAATTCAGGGCATTGGCATGGCTATGCTCTCGCTGTTGATTCTAGGGACGATTTTTTTTGTCTCTTTCGACTTCTGCAATCCTGGGCATTTTTTCGTGTTTCTTGGCTTTAGATGGATCTTCACATGCTGTCTTCCCCCTGTGTGCCACTCTATTTCCCTATCTGTCCTTGTCTTTTATAAAATGCTACTCAGAAGGGATTAGGATTAGGCATCATCCTATACCATATGACTTTGTTAATATAACTGATGACATCTGCAAAGAACAACACTATTTCCCCAAACAAGGTTACATTCACCAATACAGGCATTAGGACTTCAACATATCTTTTTTGGGAACATAATTCAATCTATAGCAGACCCTTAGTCCAGTGTTCCCCTGCATGGCTTTCAGTGTATGGTTCAAGTCCTTTAAATCCAGAATCTTATTTAAGGTAACAATCCTAGAGCTCTGGTGGCATACATAGTGCCTAAGGCATTTGGCTACTAACCAGATGGCTGTTCAAACCCACCAGCCACTCCTTGGAACAAAGATTGGGTGATCTACTTCCGTAGAGATACCACCTTGGAAGCCCAAGGAGGGGTCGCTAAGAGTTGGATCCAACTTGAAGGCAGTGAGTTTGGTTTTGTTTTTGGTCCTAGGTTCCAGAAGTAGAGACTGAGATGGGGATTTTATGCAAGTGATTTTTGAGGGCATGCTCTCAGGAGAGAAACCTCAGGTGAGAAAGTGAGGGCCACTGCACATAGCAAGAAAAGAAGTCAAGCAAAGATGTGTTGTCAGATGATGTCCAGACTCAGCCCAATTGCTTACGTTCTTTCGTGCATGAATGACGCCACAGCATGACAGCAGGGGCTGGCCTTTCTGCTCTTGTGCCATGGAGTGAATAACATCCCCCCAAATATATGTGGAAATCCTAACCGCTATACCTGTGGATATAATCCTATTTCATAATAGAGTTTTCTTTGTTGTTTCACTATTATTTCAACCCAATCAGGGTTGGGTGTGGCCTAAACCTAATCACTACTGAGTTATAAAAAGACTAGATTAGACACAGATGCAAAGACAAACTAGGGAAGACAATTGCCATGTGAGCATCCCAAGAACAAGCAACAACCAGGGTTACAAACTAGGAAGAAATTGACATGGCTGAGACCCTAATTTGGACTGTTGGCCTGTTGTATACTTGAGATCATGATTGCAGACACTGTGTCAATCAATCTCTTTGAACATCTTCCTCTTTTTCAATGACCCTCTTCTTTTTGATGGCAGTGAGTTTGGTTTTATTGGTTTTCTCCTTTACCAACCATGAGATGCTTCTCCAGGAACTGGTCCTTCTGAAAACATGACCAAAATATGAGAGACAAAGTCTGGCCATTCTCACTTCTCAGGAGCATTCCAACTGTTCTTCCTCCAAGACAGATTTGTTTGTTCTTCTAGCAGTCCATAGTACATTCAATACTCTTCACCAACACTACAATGCAAATGCATTAATTCTTCTTCAGCCTTCTTTATTCATTGTCCAGTTTTGACATGCAAAAGAGGCTACTGAAAATACCAAGGCTTGGGTCAAGCACACCTTAGTCTTCAAAGCGACATCTTTGCTCTTGAACACTTTTGCAGCAGATTTGCCCAGTGCAATATGTCATCTAATTTCTTGACTGCTGCTTCCACGAGCATTTATTGTGGATCCAAGTAAAAGGAAATCCCTGACAACTTCAATCTTTTCTCCATTTACTGGTTTGTTGCTTATCCAGTTGTGAGGATTTTTGTTTTCTTTACTTTGAGATGTAATCCATACTGAAGACTGTAGTTTTTGATCTTCATCAGTAAGTGCTTCAAGTCATCTTCATTTTCAGCAAGCAAGGTTGTGTCATCTGCATAACAGGTTACATTCTTCTTCACATAGTTCAGGTTCTCTGAATATTTGCTCAGTGTACATATTGAAAGATACAACCCTGATGCATACATTTCCTTATTATAAACCATGTAGTATCACCCCATCTGTACAAATGACTACTTCTTGGTCTATGTATAGATTCCTCATGAGCACAATTGAGTGTTCTGGAATTCCCATTCTTCACAATACTATCCACAATTTGTTAATGATCCACATAATCAAATGTCTTTGAATAGTCAATAAAACATAGGTAAACAAGCAAGATCCATCTAACGCCAGCAATGATATCCCTTGTTCCACATCCTCTTCTGAATCTGGCTTGAATTTCTAGCAGTTCTTAGCTGCAACCAGTTTTGAATTATTTTCAGCACATTCTTATTTGTATGTGATATATATATTTTTTTAATTTATTATTTATTTATTTATTTATTTATTTATTTATTTAAATTAGGATTTGGGTGAAGATTTACAGAGTAAATTCACTTTTCATACAGCAGTTCACATATACTTTGTCTCATGTCATTGACCAAAATTTACAATGCAGCAGCTCCCCTCCCACTTCCTCCCCATAGTTACCTCCTCCCAGTGTCCATCCCTTCATACTCTTCTGCACCCTGAGCTATCTCCCTGTGCATAAGCAGCCCTTCCTTCTCCCATGATTGTTCTCTCCAGGGCGTGTGTCTACTTGAGGTAAATGTTTAACTCACATGCCTGTACTTTGTTTGGCTGGAAACCACAGTTGTGGGTTCAATTCCAGACCTGAAGGGCAGCTAGGGGCCATAGTCTCAGTGGTTACAACAGGCTCTATTGGACCAGCAAACCTGGTCCCCCCCTTCTTTTTTTTTTTGCCTCCAAATGATTTTGAGTTTTGTACCACATTGTTCTCCCTCTTTATGCAGGATCTCCTACATCCCTTCCAAGTGGATGGCAGTGGTAGCTGGGCACCATCTAGTTCTTCTGGTCTCATAGTTGTATAGGTTGCAGATCGGATGGTGTACCAGTCGCTAGGACTGATTGTTTCCATTAATTTTGGTTTTCTTCTTTCTTCTTGACAAGGAGAGACCCGTTGTTGCATCTAGATGGCAGCTTTTGTATGTGATATTGATGATATTGTTTGATAATTTCCACATTCTGTTGAATCACCTTCATTGATGATGTGCTCAAGTCTGGATCTCCTCAAGTCAGTTGGCCAGGTATCTGTCTTCCAATTTTTGGCATAGACAAGTGAGTGTTCCCAGTGTTGCATCAACTTGTTGAAACATCTCAATTGGTATTCTTTCATTCCTGGAGTCTTGTTTTTCACAATGTCTTCTGTGCAGCTTGGACTTCCTTCAATACCATCCTTTTTAGTACAGTAACTCTATGTATTAGTTCCATCTTCCTTCAATGCTTCATGTGTTATTCAAAGCTTTACTCAATCCATGTCATTAAGGTTGTCTCTACTTTGAAGAAGCAGCTCTTCCCCAGTTGTATTTTAAGGGCCTTCCAACCTGAGGGGCTCAACTTCTGGCACTATCTCAGGCAATGTTTTACTGTTATTCATAAAGTTTCCAGTGGCCTATTTTTTTTCAGAAATAATTAGCCAAGTCCTTCTTCCTAGTCTGTCTTAGTCTCAAAGCTTCACTGAAACCTGTCCACCACAGGGGACACTGCTGCTATTTGAAATGCTAGTGGCATAGTTTCCAGTATCACAGCAACATACAAGACACCACAGTACAAAAAACTATCAAACAAGTGGTGGATGACTGTGTTAGTGGAGGACAAAATATCCAGAAAAGTAGGAGGTATAAGCTCTTGGCTGCCAACTCTCACAGATGCTGGGGGATGCCTAGTAAAGTAGATCTGTATTTTTTCTTAGTTTTGATATAATTTGTGTATGTGCATATATATACAGGTTGTTATTTGTTGTTACGGCTGTCGAGTTGTATCTGACTCATAACAGGTATGCATCGCTTAATGTCCATGATATGGTCTGTGAAATAGAATGCTATATAATCTGGACATTGTTCAAACACCATATTAAAACCTTATGGGAGCCTGTTTCTGGTTGTCCTCATCACCCCTGCTGCCATTGCTACTAGTACTGAAACTGGTGGCAGAGGCTGAAGGAATGGGTGGTAGCAGCAGCAAAAGCTGAGAGGGCAGCGGGAGCAGAGTGAGAGACAGCCAGTGAGGAGGGAATGGAGAGTGTCCAGCTTTGCCCACTGTTCCTCTGACTGAGCCGCAGGAGCAGCCCAGGCCTAGCAGCCTCACTTGCCACCTGCCTGCCCACCAGACAAAGCCTGAGAGCCCTAACCATGCCCTTTGCATCACCTGCCTACATCCCACCTGTGGGCCAGTGCTGCAAGACTCTGTGTTTGGGGTCTTTAACACCATTAGTAGTAAATAACAGACAAAAGGAGAGTTGCTTTCTCTTTAAAAAAGAAAAAAAAATTAAACTAAACTATGGGACTATGGAGCTCTAGTGGAATAGTGCCTAAGGCATTTGACTGCTAACCAGAAAGTTGGCAGTTCAAACCCACCAGTCACTCCATAGAAGGAAGACTGGGCAATCTACTTCCATAAAGATTTACTGCCTTGGAAACACAAAGGGGGTTGCTATGAATCAGAATCAACTCAATAATGGTGAGTTTTATTTTTTTATTTTATTTTAATGGGATGACAGATGTATTTGCATTTGCATGTTGTCTGAATGGACATTAAGTGGCACATACCTGTTGTTCTGGTTACCTAGTGCTGCTCTCACAAGAAATATACCAAAATGGGATGACCTTAACAAACAGGAATTTATTCTTACAATTTGGAGACTTTAAGTCCAAGTTCAAAGTGCCAGGCTCTAGGGCCTGGGTGAAAGCCCCTCAACCTTAGGGTCCAGTTCTGCCTCCTGCTCCCTGCCCACTGGAGCTAGAGACGTTTCTTCACTCAGACAGCTGCTAGCTGCTGAGGCAGAGAAGCCCCAAGGTTGACAAGTAAAAAGGCACAGTCCCGATGTTACCAAACCACACAGCAGGCCATTAACTTAAGTCCATTGTAAGTCCCAAGGTCAGCAGAGCATAGCAGGCTGCGGAGCAATGACATGGCTACATGCAGGGTCCAAGCATGCCAAAGGCTAGAGACGATTCCCAAAGCTTCTCCTTATGTACAGGAAGCAGACCATATCCCAAAGACAGTTACTCAGCTGCTTGTGCTAGATCCCACCACATAGTTGATTGCCAGTCTCATCATGGGGAATAACTACCACCAGCTGCCCAGCCACTCAACCAGGCCCAGCCAAGTAATTGCCACACCTGTATAGCAACATCTTTGTATTTTTGCTTCCTTTATAACATTACTTATTATAAAATACAAGATGTAGTAAGGATTAGTGTGTTTTTGATATGCATGCTAGTTTTATCATGTGAATTACAAATGTAATTTTATTATTGCATTTATTTGGAAATTATGTATGGTTTAAGATGTGTGTTATTGTTGCTAGGTGCTGTCGAGTTGGCTCCAGCTCATAGCAATCCTATGACCCCAGGTACAACAGAACGAAACACTGCCCAGTCCTACACCATCCTCACAATCTTTGCTATGCTTCAGCCCATAGTTGCAGTCACTGTGTCAATTCATCTCACTGAGGGTCTTCCTCTTTGTCACCTACTCTCCACTTTACCAAGCATAATATCCCTCCAGGGATTGGTCCCTTCTGACAACATGACCAAATTATGTGAGACAAAGTCTGACCATCCTTGCTTCTAAGGAGCAGTCCGGCTGCATTCTTTCCAGGACAGATTTGTTCATTCTTCTTGCAGTACATGGTATTTTCAGTTCTCTTCACCGACACCACAATTCAAATGAATCAATTCTTCTTCAGTCTTCCTTACTCATTTTGCAGCTTTCCCATACATATGAGGCTATTGAAAAATACCATAAGCACCTTAGTCTTCAAAGTGACATCTTTGCTCTTTAACACTTTAAAAAGGTCTTTTGCAGCAGATTTGCCCAGTGCAGAACATTGTCTGATTTCTTGACTGCTGCTTCTGTGAGCATTGATTGTGGATCCAAGTAAAATGAAATCTCTGATAACTTCAATCTTTTCTTCATTTATCATGATGCTGTTTATCGGTCCAGTTGTGAGGATTTTCATTTTCTTTATGTTGAGGTGTAATCCATACTGAAGGCTATAACTTTGATCTTCATCAGTAAGTGCTTCAAGTCATCTTCACTTTTCGCAAGCAAGGTTGTGTCATCTGCATATCTCAGATTGTTAATGAGTCTTCCTCCAATCCTGATGCTCCATTCTTCTTCATATAGTCCAGCTTCTCTGATTATTTGCTCAGTATACAGATTGAATAAACATAATGAAGGGATACAACCCTGACACACAACTTTCCTGATTTTAAATCATTCACTATCCCCTTGTTCTGTTCCAACGACTGCTTTGTCATGCAGCAAGGAGATGTATAGGTAACCAAATTGATAACAGGTGGATTGTGATAGTTAATGTTATGTGTCAACGTGGTTAGGTTGTGATTCTCAGTGGTTTGGCAGATACTGGATTGATTGCTCTTCCATCATGTAATATAATGTAATCGTCTTCCATGATGTGATCTAATGTGATTTGCCAATCAGTTGAAATGGGGGTGTGGGCTGCCACCAGAATATAAATGGCAAAGCTTGCCCTCTCTCAACTCTGTACTCTTCTCATCGCCTGACCTCTGATTCCTGGGACAAAAGCCTGCTGAGGTCTTTCAGCCTACCACCTGACCAGCAGATTTTGGATTTACCAGGCCCTGCAATCCTGTGTGTCAGCAAATATCTCCAGCCTACCACTTGACCTATGGATCTGGGCCTTGCCAGCATTTCCTCTAGATTGGGAAACTAAGACTTAGAGAAGGTAAGGAACATGTTAGCCTCAGGGCTTTTACTCCTGCCTTTTTGTCTGCCAGGGATCCTCCTCAACTCCTTCTTCGCTTGCCAATCCTTATTGATGTTATACATTTCAGTTTAAATATCAGTGCTTCGGGGAAATCTTCCTTCACCCAGTCCAGATTATTGTAGTTCCTCCGGGTGCCCTCAAAATACCATGCACATGTGCTTGGAAGCACTAATTAAAGTTGCAATTTGCGTGATTATTCATGCAATCATGTATTTGATATCTACTTTTTCAGTAGACTATGCTCCATGACAGCAAGGACCATATCTGCCTTGTTTAGCTACTTGTTGTCAAGTTGGCTCTGACCCATGATGACCTTATTTATAAGAGAACCAAAAGCTGTTCAATCCTGTACCAAGTTCATGATTGTTGGTATGTTTGAGTCTATTGTTTTGGTTATTGTGTCAATCATCTCACTGAGGATTTCACTTTTCACTGACCCTCTACTTTACCAAACAGGATGGCCTTTTCTAGAAATTGGTCTTTTCTGATGATATGTCCAAAGTAAGCTAGCTGAAGTCTCACCATTCTCCCTTCTAAAGAGCATTCTGGTTGTATTTCTCTGAAAGTTCACAGAGCAAATTGGTTTTCCATTCAACAATTCAGGCACATTGTTTCACGCCATTGATTGCATTCCTCACAATGTAACAACACTCTTCCTACTTCCTCCCTGTGTTTATAATTTCTATTTGTTCTTCTTCCTTATCCCTTCCTGTCTTCTAAATTTTGTCCCTGGGCAAATGCTGCCCTTTTGATTTCAGATGGTTGATTTTTCTAGGGAATGTGTACCTCCCTCATGTTATTGTTCACTTTCCACCAACCAAAAAACCAAACTCACTGCCCTCAAGTTGATTCTGACTCGTAGAAACACTCTTTGGGTTTCTGAGGTGGTAAATCTTTATGGAAATAGATTGCCCAGTCTTTCTTCTGCAGAGTGGCTGGTGAGTCTGAACTGCCAACCTTCTGGTTAGCAGTCAAATGCTTTAGACACTATACCACCAGAGCTCCTTTTTTACCTTATAAACTTATCTATTGTTTGGCTAAAAGTTGAGCCATGGGGAGAGGCGGGGCAAGA
>NW_006922476.1:612867-617891 GCF_000298275.1 Orycteropus afer afer
GGGTCTCTCCTCATCCAGAACAAAGAAGAATGAAGAAAACCAAAATTCATGGAAACATTTAGTCCTAGTGACTGGTACACCATCCAATCTGCAGCCTATACAACTGTGAGACCAGAAGAACTAGATGGTGCCCGGCTACCACTGTCATCCACTTGGAAAGGAATCTATGTAGGAGATCCTTGAAAGAGAGGGAGAACAATGTGGAACAAAATTCAAAATCATTTGGAGAAAAAAAAAAGGGGAGGGGAGGGGGACCAGGTTTGCTGATTCGATAGGCCTGGTGGAACCACTGAGACTATGGCCCCTAGCTGTCCTTCAGGTCTGGAATTGAACCCACATCTATGGTTTCCAGCCAAACAAAAGACAGGCATATGAGTTGAACATTTACCTCAGGTATTGTTCTTGGAGAGAATAATCATGGGAAAAAGAAGGGCTGCTTATGCACGGGAGACAGCTCAGAGGACAGGAGTGCATGGAGGGATGGACACTGGGAAGAGGTAACTATGGGGAGGAAGTGGGAAAGGAGCTGTTGCATCGTGGTAAACTGTGGTCAATGTCATGAGACAAAGTGTATGTGAACTGCTGTACGGAAAGTGAATTTGCTCTGTAAATCTTCACCCAAATCACAAAAAAAAAAAGTGCTGACAAACATTGTACTGGTGAACAAGATAACACAGGTCTTCTTTAAAGACTTTTCTGGCAAACAAGAGGGCTCATAATTAATCAACCAACCAGTTGCCAATGAATTGACTCCTATTCCAGTTGACCCATTTGTGTCAGAGTAGAACTGTGCTCCACAGAGTTTTCAATGGTTGTTTTTCAGAAATAGATCATCAAGCCTTTCTTTTCAGGAACCTCTGGGTGGACTCAAACCTCTAATAACCTTTTAGTAATCAGCCTAGTGCCTTAACCGTTTGCACCACCAGGGTCTCTAGAGGGCTTATATTTCTTATCATCTCTTATATCTGACTTTCCCCTCTTTAAACCTATTAGTCAAAATGGTTTCTTTATTCTTTACAAGCATGTTAGACTCACTTCTCAGTTCTGTTCCTACCACCTCTCCTCGCCATGTCCTGTCCATCCTTTCCATTCTTAAAAGTATTATTCATTTCCCATGACCTGTGTGGAATTCTTCTGATTGCTAACCCTTCTTTATTTCTTCTGTCTAAAATCCTATACATGTCATTTTGGACTGTATCATGCAAAATCCCATTCTGGCATCCGGTTATATGCACATGTAGGGCTTCCCCACCTAGACCACAAACTTGCTTTACACTCTGTGGATGCCGTGGTTGTTGCTAGCCCACCACACTGCATCTCTTATTGTAGCTGCTCCTTAAATATTATTCAATTACACCAAGATTGATGCATTGGTCTTGTTAGGGCAAGGGATTATGGGAGTTTTTCCCATGCATTTTTTATAATGTGGGTATATTACTTTTATAATAAAAAAAGTACAAATAAAATACTTTTTTAATTCAATTTAATTGAAATCCAGGAATAATTGTTCTCATTAGGTAGCTAGACCTTGGAAATACTGAGACTAATTTAAATGAGATTGGAAAAAATTCAAAACTGGTTATTAGCATACACTAATTCCTCCAAATGTAAATTGTTTTTTCCTGGTAACAGACCAGATTTTTTGGGGCACATCTAATTTTGCCCTAGTTCTGGATTTCCTAGAACATCCCTCTGGGGTCAGGCCAGAAGTGACTGTCAGAAATGCCTAACATCAAGACTTGCCCATAGCATGTTAAGCCCATAGAAACATATACTCATCTAGATTTCTAGCAGTTGTCAAATGAATCTTGAAGGATTTTTGCTTTCAGTGTTGCCTCTAATGGTATCTTGGGGAAAGGAAAGAAATTCAAATTACCAGCAATATTTGGAGTTGCTGCACCACTGTTTGCTCCTACAGCCACCAAAACAGAGAGGTATAATTTGCATAGGATGATGGATATCCTTCGTGCAACTGGCTAATGTTTTAAATTATTGAGAAAGAAGGGGGGATGAAGTAGGTGGACCTCCTATAAAATTAACAACCAGCCTGAATTGTGCAGCAGAGCCAAGCAGGTTAGGGTGACACTATGAAATGAATAGGACTCTTGCAGAGCAAATACACACTTTTCTCAACCACCAATTCCCTTCACCTCCTGCCTCTCCGAGTGACTAATTGAGCAGTGGATTTTATTGCTTTGATCATTTATGTCATATCTTTTTATTTCTCTCCCACTTAACTCTCCATCGTCCGTGAAGGGCAGTGTTGACATCAAGCCCTGTTGAGATTTGCTACACTGGCTCAAAAGACCATGGATCTAGAGTATAAACTGCCAGTGACCACTCTCCCCTTCTTGGATCTGTTGAAAAGAAAAAAAAAAAAAATTCACCCCACTTTTCAGATAAAGAAAACCTAGAGCATTCAGCTGCCTTTGGCTGTCGATAATAAACAGGTAAGACAGAGAAGCTTAGAGGACTGAAGAACAGGACGGCTGTTTCTGTTCAGATGTTCTTTGCTTTAAGATCACATCACGGGGTTGTTAAGGGTTAGGAAGTGAAAACCTCTGGCCCATATAAAACAGACACCAAAAGTGCTTTTTCTCTCTTAGGAGGTATGATGATCACATTTGGGAGGGAAATTGTCCCAGATGATAAATGTTCATTCCTTTTCAGCAACCACCCCTTCCTACTCCTACAGAAGAGCAAATGTTAGCAGCACAGCAATGTGCAACACTGTAAACACCTCTCCTCAGCCAGTTCCAATTGCAAAGTGAACTATGGCTGGAACAAGACATGAGGGGGAAATAGGGTGCCCAAGGACTGCAGATTTCAGCATCTTCCTTAGTGCCATCTGAGCAAAAGGGCTTCCAGGGAGCCAAGAGGCCTCTGAGTGTGAATCTGATTCAGGGTAAACAAGGCAAGCTGCCAATGGCCTTCCCTTTCCTCAGTGAGGTTACATAAACACCTTCCCACTTTTTCAAAAATTAGCAGCTCTATTGATTTAGTGCTCACCAAGCCTCTGTATGATTTATGACTCAGATGTTTGACAGCATTCAGGCAGCTTGGTGAAGTTCCAGGCCAAAAACTCAATGAAGAAATGTAGAAGGAACATTTCTCACTTTCACATAAACCCCTGAACATCTCATCCCTTTCTTTAAATCCAATGCTGCTTTGCTTAAGGTCCTGTTTTAGATAAATCACAGGGAGAAATTAAACTTCAAATCTGACCACTTTCTCTGAAAACGGTTATTTGGAACTGAAATACCATGATGTGGTTTTGGTATGTACAGCTGATTATTTCAGCAGGCTTGTATTGAGCCCCTATTTTATGCAAGCATCATGGTAGAGTTATGAAACTAGTAAAGATGACTGCATTAAACTTACTGTTCTGCCTTCAATAAACATTGTAGGAATGTAGCAGAAATGGATAATGGTACAACAAAATCCATGCAACTTTACCTATGATGGCTAAGGTTATGTGTCAATTTGGCTAGTTCGTGATTCTCAGTGGTTTGGCACTTATGTAATGATGTAGTTAACCTCCATTTTGTGATATAATGTAATTACCTTCATGATGTGATCTGATCAGATCAGCCAATAAGTTGCAAAGGCAGTTTCCTCAGGGGTGTGGCCAGTATCTAATAAATATGGGCATTCTGGCAAAGCTCGTTGGCTTTTGCTCACTCTAGATCTGGCTTCTAATTTTTGGGACTTGAGCCAGTGGCCTGCTTTCTAACTTGCCAATGTTGGGTCCCCTATAACTATGAGTTAAGAGAAGTCTCTAACCTGATATCTGACCCACTGACTTGGGTCTTGCTAGCCTCTGCAACAATTACATGAGCCGTTTCCTTGAAACAAATCTATCTATCTATGTATCTATCTCGTAGTGATACTGCCTCAGAAACCCAAGGAGGGGTCGCTATGAGTTGGGTCAGACTCAATGGCAAATAACAACAACAACAACACACATATCTGTCTATCATCTGTCTATCTATATGCTTCACTGGTTTTCCTTCTCTAGAGAACACAGCCTAAAACACTTCCAATAATTTAGAATGTCATTGGGAAGTAGCTGTCCATCCAGGAAACACATTATCTAATCTCCTTGCATCTAGTCGGAGCTTTGTGAACATATCTAGCTCTAACTGTAAGAAGAGGTGCAGCCGAGATGCTCCTTGGAAGCGAGGATGGCCAGACTTTATCTCACCTACTTTGGTCATGTTGTCAGAGGGGACCATTCCCTAGAGAAGGATGTCATGTTTGGTAAGGTGGATGGTCGAAAAAAGAGGGGAAGGCCTTCGACAAGATGGATTGACACTGTGGCTGCAACAATGGGCTCAAGTATAGCAAGGATCATGGAGCTGGCATGGGATTGGGCGCTGTTTCGTTCTGCTGTGCATGGGGTCACTATGAGTCAGAAGTGACTCGACAGCACCTAACAACAACAACTGTAAGAAGTGATGGATGACTTCTGGCCCTAGCCTGTAATAGCCATCCCCCACCTCATATACACATGCATACTTCCCTATGTTTCCTCCCTTTAGGTCTGGATAGAATGGATATATATCCCAGGGCAGTCTTGGAAACCACACGTTGAAAATGGCAAATCTTTCATCAGCCTGGGTCCTGGAATGACTGTGTGGATGAGGGCTTCCTCACCTTCCATGTACCATTATTATATAAACAAAAAATAAATGTCTATGATTTTTGACTCAGTGTACATTTGTTATGTCTATTAATTAGAACAGTTAGCCCACCCTAACTAATATAAGAGAATGAATAAAGATATTCAAATAATAATATAACAATGTGAAGAAAGTGACCAAGGTTCAAAATTGGAGCAATTTTGCAGTGAAAGCCCTGCTCCATGAACAGTAGCTAATGTTAAAGAAGCATGATGGGCAAGGATATGAAAAAGAGGCAGCTTTTTCTGCCATCTTTCCATGCTGCCATAGTGGTGCACATGAACACCCTGGCCAACATTCTTTTTTTTTTTTTTTTTTAATTTTATTTTGATTTGGGTGAAG